>NC_085010.1:7063879-7108879 GCF_963854185.1 Sardina pilchardus | reverse complement strand
TTGTGGGACCACCTGTTATTTACCTACATTGTGGGAGCCACCCTTTCTAGGCATCATACACCTCTGAAAAAAATCAGGCATGATCAGATGCACTTCAGGAGCATGAATATCACTTTAAATTAACGATATTCAAAACTTGGGTTCAGACCTGAAAGGGACCTCCCATGTGGGGACTTCTCAGGTAACACTATCCTTCTGGGGACCCTTAAAGGGATATTCCGCCATTTTTGGAAATACGCTCATTTTCCACCTCCCCTCGAGCAAAACAATCGATATTTACCTTGTTCCCGTTCATCCAGCCATTCTGTGAGTCTGGCGATACAACTTTTAGCTTCAGCCTAGCATAGATCATTGAATCGGATTAGACCATTGGCTTCTCGCCTGCTAGCTTCATGTTTAAAAGTGACTAAGATTTCTGGTAATTTTCCCATTTAAAACGTGTCTCCTCTCAAGTTAGAAAGTGCAATAAGACCAACTGAAAATGAAACCTGCCGTTTTTCTAGGCAGATTTGACATGGAACTACACTCTCATTTGGCGTAATAATCAAGGCAACTTGCAAACGTACCATAGGCGCAGTGATATCGTACGCAGCATCTGAAAATAGTCCCCATAGACAACAAGCAGTAGTAGTGCCAGTAGTTTGCAAGTTGCCTTGATTATTACGCCAATATCCAATCAGAAATGCAGGATAACTGTACACATCAGTTGGCATGCCGCAGGAAAGTCGAGCATGTGGATCGAAAATTAACTTAATTAACTTAATCATTTCAGTTGCTTAGTTGTTAATAAATCAAACGTTTGATTGAGCATCCAACTTTGTGTCACTCACTGGACTTACAAACAGGGTCAGAATGGCAGAAAGACGTATAAGAAACTCCAATAGCAAGCAGCTAGCTAGGGTAAGTCTGTCAGTTAACTTAGCAAAGGAGAGAGCAATGAAAATAGATGTTGCCTCGTACCTAGCAAATGAATGAACGTCTGAATGAAGACATTTCTGTAACTATTTAGGTCTAATTTAGTTGAAAACGAATTTAAGCTAATTTTAACAAGATTAACTAGCCAGGTTGAATCGTAGCCTTCACTAGCTGAACGTCATGTTGCCGTTTTGCACACTATCAAGCTTTCATGAAAACAGGGATTAAAGCAAAAAAAAGCAAAAAAAAATTTTTAGACTCGTGCATGCGACTCTATACGACACTATGTTGATCGATCGATTGGAAACCGGTTTACTTTTTGGAGTGTTTGCACACGACACAGGCCTTGTTTGTGATGTTGGACCCCAAGAAAGGCCAATAGGTGGCAATAGTAGTCCAACACACTACAATATTCTACATGTAGCATTTAGGATTTCTTTTTATATCAAGTTTTGCTGCTAATCTTTGTCTTTGACAGGTTACAAATTGACCTACAATCATAAGGTGTTGTTATGTTGTCAGGATATGTGAAATTGGAAGGCAGGCATTTGAAGAATAAGATTTAGTTGCAACCATTTAAGTTAAGGTATTCAAAAAAAGACAATGATTCTCTTTCTAAAGAGTAATAACAGTGTTTCCCACAGATTAGAAGGCAATGTGTGGTGGTCGCCTCATGTCTGACTTTTTATCACTTTGCTTTCACATAATGTGAATTTATTTATTTCATGATTTTTTAACAAGATGTAAAGCACACACACACACACACACACACACACACACACACACACACACACACACACACACGTGTAATTATTTATACATTCTGTATACTGACATTTCTGATATTCATAACAGCAAACTTTATGCAGCTTATAGCCTGCTATTCATATTACAACTCCACCTCTTAAATTCAGCTGTTTGACTGAAGCCTCAAAATATTGTAAACAAAGTAGCATAGTTGGCTAGTTTATCATACTCTAGCTGGTTGGACTGTTCAGTGTCCCCACGTGTATTTAAGTTTCAAGGTAAGCTCATACTTTTTCTCCTTGGGACAGGCCCTTAAATCTTGGAGTTGAAAAACATTGGTATTGAGATGGTCAGTCAACTTGAATGCAGAGTTTTAATCAGATGTGTGCAGCGTAGCCTAAGCCTACTAATGATGCTAACCGTATTTAACAATAATTCAGCTAGTCGTCTTCTGTGCGTCATTGCGTTCACGATTGTGAGTGTTTTGTTTGGATTAAATGTGCATGTCGAGGGGTGTCCATTGAGTGCGCACGAGAGCGGGCCAAGGAGAATTCGTTTACTTCTATACGGTTTGGTAAAGTTGCACGCATAGTCTACAAAATTTGCGGAAGAACTTAAGCTTCCACCCGCAGCGTCAGGTACATTAGTGCGACCGCGCTTCCAGGGATGATCTCGTTATGGAGACAGAAGCGGAGTGCACGAAGGGGAGTCTGTGTCTGTGTGTCTGAGTGTGTGTGTGTGTGTGTGTGTGTGTGTGTGTGTGTGTGTGTGTGTGTGTGTGTGTGTGTGTGTGTGTGTGTGTGTGTGTGTGTGTGTGTGTGTGTGTGTGTGTGTGTGTGTGTGTGTGTGTGTGTGTGTGTGTGTGTGTGTGTGTGTGTGTGTGTGTGTGTGTGTGTGAAGGGTGCGTGACGCGTGAGTGACAGAGAGGGAGAGCAGGGAAAGGAAATTCAGCTTAACGAATGCTGCGTGTTTTTCAATAGCGTTAACAAATAAATAATATTTAAAAAAATGAACGCAGTCAATGGCCGCACGCCGGAATTCCGGCACGGTGCCGGAAAACTTTAATCCCTGTGAAAACGTGAGCCTCCATGAGCATATTAGGGGCTGTTGTCTAGGGCTACTTGAATATTTTTTAGCCTAGCCTAAATGTCTCTATCTGTGTTATTGTTTTGGGTTAGATCATGATTGTGCAACTGGTTTGGGGGCATCAAAGTAGAGCCAGAATACTTTGCTTTAGAAGTTTGACACTTCTACCCAGCTGCTCACAATTCACGTTGTCAATCGGCTGAAAACTATAAGAAATGTCAAAATAAAAGTCCTTACACATTTTTAGAGCATGAATTATATCTTGCAGTAAAGGGGTATAAAACAGTACAGGATACTAAAAGTATACTAACAAGCTGGGGTACAAATAATTGTATTTATTAATTCCAATTTACTTACTTTGGCATTAAATCATATCCATAACCATAATGTGGGCTTAACAACTTCCCTCTCTGAAAGACCCCCCCCCCCCACGCACACACCTTCCTCCGTTAATTCTGAAACCACCAGCCGCCACTGCTAGACAGGACCAACAGTCAGACACCTGCACCCCAGATTGACTGCTGTCTAAACGTGAAGGTGATATGGCCTACCTACGGTCATAGAATTAGAGTTAGGTGATAGTCAGTTTGGATATGTATGCAGAAGGCATCATAGAACAGGTTTGTATGCTATGCTATGCTATGCTATCTCTACATATACATCTATATATATACCCCCATGGTGAGAGGTGGCTGGGGGGTTCTAAGACCATGTTAGACCACACTGCAGTAGAGCTTGCTGAATGTTCTCATGGTGCAACTCAGCAACAGCTTCCCTCAACTCCTGTTCAGCTCCAATACAGTTGGTGCCATTATCTGAGATAAAATGAGACACCTGACCGCTGTGACACATGAAACGGTGGATGGCATTAATGCTCGAATCTGTGTCTAGTATAACCCACCTCAAGATGGACTGCCCTAGTCGCCATACATGTAAAAACAACAGCATATCGCTGAACTCTGTTACGACCTTTCTTCTCCTCCACTGGCCCAAAGTAATCAATGCCAACATAGATATGCTACAAAAGGTACATGAATAACACTTGGGGGAAGAAAAGTATAAACGCAGAGCTCTTGAAGTCATGTACTGGCCAAAAATGAACCAAGACATTGGTCACACCACAGCCTCATGCAAAGTATGCTTGACTTACCAGTCAAAATAGCAAGCAGAGCCACTTATGACATACCCTGTGCCAGGAAGACCATTCTGCAGAGTGGGAGCTGGTCTGTTTGACTGCAATGGTAAGAGCCATATAGTTGTGACAGATTACTTCTCAAACTACCCTGGAGTTGCAACACTGCAAACAACATCCACCAAAGCAGTCATTGTGTTCTTGAAGACAGTATTTGCAAGACATGTAGTCCCATGTGAACTTATATAAGATAAAGGTCCACAGTTCGCAAGCAGTCAATTTGCTGACTTAGTTAAAGAATGGGGATTTCCAGCACATAACCTGTAGCCCACATTATCCCAGGTCTAATGGCCTTGCAGAGAGCTCAGTAAAGGCAGTCAAAGGTCTCATGAAGAAAGCACTTGATGGAATAGAAGACTCTCATCACAGTGTGATGATTTACAGGAGTGCACCACTGCAGAACGGCTTGTCTCCAGCTCAGATGCTAATGGGACGACGCATACAAACTAATCTGCCAATCCATGAAGATCTATTGACACCAAAAGGAGCACATGAAGTCAAAATGGACAAAGAAAAAAAAATGGAAACAAAAACAGCAACATGATAAAAGAGCAAAGCAATTGCGAGACTTAATGATAAGAGAACATGTCAGGATCAAAGATCATGTAACAGGCATCTAGAACATGCATGTTTCAATGCAAAGAAGTTCAGACTAAACATGGGGGGTCTTTGAGAAGAAATCGTGTCAATCTCAAGCTACACAATGTCAAGCCAGACAGGGGTGGAACGGCCCGACACAACACCTCAAACCGGAGACAACAATTCTGACCGGGGTGACCACAGCACACTGAGGCATACAGTGGGCCCAGAAGTGCCAGCGAACGTTTATTACTCTCCTGTAACGACACCTGGCAGACTAAAGCGCGTTGTTCAGCCTCCTAAGAGACTCACTGAAAGTTGCTGAACACTAGAGGCTGTCGATACACAATATAAGTGTGTTAAAAAAAAGAAAAGAAAAAAAGCTGATGTTTTCATGTTATGATATTGAGTTTGTGTTATACAAGGTAAATTTGGTCTGAAACTCTTTTTTTAATTTAATTTAGTTTTGGTTTAATTCTCTTTAATTGGGTTGAAAGGGGGAGATGTGATGTAGACCAGACAGACAATGTACACAGGATGTTGCCTGAGTAAAGTTTGGACATAAGCCCACGCCGGCTGTGTGAGTGTGTCATTTAAAATGCACTACATGGCAGAACACATTTCAAATTTTAAGACTGTGGCCAGTTTCTTGAAGGCAGCGCGTCTCAGCCCACTTACTCCTAAGGTACACCTTGAAAACCACTCCAAGCTTTTTCCAAGCTTGGGCTTATGGGTTTTGTCAATCAGTTCCTCCCAGGATACAATAAAGTCCAGTAGGACCACCTGTCCTGAGGAAGTACCATATTGGCCCGAATAAAATGCAATAACATAATTTATTAAACTCCCTGACCCACTCCTTCACCCACGTTTGATCAACATTGCCTGTCTGAGGGGGTATGAGTGAGAAAAGACTGGGAAAAGACCGCTTCTCCTCCAAGTCTGTCCATGTACTTCTGTTTATTCCACTGCTTGGTTGAATTCCCCATTGTCCTACGTTCTATAAGGGGGTGCATTAACTGTATGATAATTGCACGCCTATGAAGTAGTTCCAATTTGTTGGCCGTATCACACTTGAATATTAATTCACCAAACTCGTTGTGAAGTTTAAATGAACTGTCACGTTGCATCCAAGCTGTGAAATACAGACGTTCAGACCATAGTAACATTTAGCATATGACGGAGGTGGATTTTAGCTAGTTGGGCGGCAGTAGGCTAAGAAAAATAGCGATCTTTCAAAGTTAACGTTCATCAGAATCCTGGAATATGCCAGCTTGACAATGGGAGATTTAGAACTAACGACTGGCTTTTGGCCATAGCAACCATCCATTTAGAACTAGTAACGGCAGTTTAGAGAAATTAGTTGAAATGTGTCGGGGGAAAGTAGTTCTACCAAACAAGACAGTTCTAGCGATTAAAACGTTTAAATTATAACTGGAAATGAACACAACGCAAGTGGCAACAGTGGAATAAGCGGGATAATTGACTTCACACCTTGCAATTATACAAAGTTAATGCACGGTTCTAGATGGAACGTTTTACCAAGTAGAACCCGTGCATTAACTTTGTATAATTGCACGGCGTGTCGTCAATTATCCCTTACATAATGTAGTGTCCTGGCTTTGTGCGCATTATACACAGTATGCTGGATATTCAACAACATCGAGTCAAGGGATACTGAAGTGCATGTAAACCCAGTCATTCTTTTACACCACTTCAGGCTAACTTTGAATTTGTTCAAGACAATCTCTTACCTCACCATTGTGTGTGGCGGCAGTTGTTGACAGTTATGTTAACACAACACCTGCAAGCAATCGTAGCACTACATCTGTGCCTTTTGGGGCTTGCATGTAAAATCATTTCATAAAGGTTTTGATTTTGTTTTGTTTTTTAAATTGAAGATGCACACCATCAACCCATGCGCAAGCCATATCTGAAATTTAAGGCCGATCTGACACACGGTCAGAGATATACGAGCCACAGACAGACACACAGATGCTTTTTGCTTTATAGATAGATTTCTACACATGAAGTAGAACGATCACCTGAACATACTTTAACCCTTTTGTGCCCGTGACGAACATTCCATTTTCGGTGCTGAATGACCTCCTCACACAAAAAACCTTATTTCTTGAGTATATTACATACCATCAGTGTGATATGCATACCATTGTAATCAGAAGGACTAGTTCTATGAAATGATGTAAAATACATATGGTAATAATGATAAAGCAATGAGCAGTCTTTGAAATCCCCTCCAAATATGTATCCAAAATTTGTCAAAATGGAATTTCATTCACATAAAACATCTTTTTTAGCATATTTCTCTACAAGATAGACAAAAATATAGAGTGTATGACATGTTCAGAAAGTTGTGGGCTATATAACAGAAAAAACAGAATTGGAATATCCGTAACCTTTCAAAAGTTATGGTAAATTTAGTGATCAGTGTAAAAAAAATGCTGGAAACGGGATTTAGAATGTTGACAGAATTCACATTTTCTTTCTCACCAACAACATAAAAGTATACATAAAAACTAATAATGAAGTTAGACACAATGGTTTAGATTTATTTGGTCTATAAGAATAAACCATTTATTTGTATAGAAGCAAATGATACAGTCAATAAGAATGACTTAAAAAAAAAAAAACAGAAAATCGCCAGTAGTACAGGAAGTAAATGTATATTTATTTAAGAACATTTAGGAATAGATACATAAAATGAATGTGATAACTTTCTTATGTAAATCAGTATATTATGAATACTATATACATATATAAAGTAATATTATTTAATCAAAAGCTAGGAATACAATCAACTTCAATATGACTCAACATCAATGTGGTCTTAACATTTGAAAGTAGATTAGATAGGACATATTGTGTACTCCAAAAATACACAGAAGTGGTTGAAAAGGTTTTTCCTCCACTTCGGGATCATTGCCGTCGTCAATAGTTTCTTATTATTTCAAGATTGGCAATGTAGAATCTGGTGTTGAACCTAGGCTAGGTAGCTACAGCCAGATACACTTTAGAGGAAATCTATCACGACAACTGGCAGGCATTTCCGTCGATACAGTTTTTCAACCTCGGCCTTCAGCTCCTCCAACAACTACTCCGTCTTCTTTTCATCAGGTACATGTTCCTGTACAGCAGGAGCCACAGAGAAATTGTTGGCTATGTTATAAAAAAAATTAAAAAGGAGCATAAAACAAAAGTAGCTTGTGCGGCCCCTGAGTGTAATGGTGGGCCCACAATCCCTGGAGAGACTTGGTTCCCCAGTAACGATGGATAATAGGGAGGGAAGTGAAGCCCATGTAAATGATCAGCCCCAGAAGCCTGCGAAACTCCTCTTGGGTCATTTCGTCCCATGTCCCTGCACTATTTGCATATGACGGCCTACTGAGCACAAGCTCCCACCCCCTCTGGTTTGTAAAACCGCATAAGTATGACACAACAGCGTGAGTAAAAAACAACATGAAGTCTATTTCACGCAGTGTTTTTGTGGCAGTCTGCACCGCCCTACGTACGCCACCTAAATCTACACCTAAGGGACGACGCAGACTAAATGGTATCGGAACTGGTGCTTCTGTGTCCCTATCAGTATAAGTAGGAAAAGGGTCAGAGAAGTGTGTATGCTTCCTCCCAGACACAGGACCTTCAGGAGAATGACTAATCCACCCCAAACCCACCAAATAAAATTAAGTAATATAAATGTTGCCATATTTTACATATGAAGTACTGTATAATACATGCAATAAAATACATGCTACTTACCAAACTGAGGATGAGGTTCTCCTTCTTCTCCTGCCCCCTGTCACTCAGCAGGTCCTGGTCCAGTAGGTCCTCTTCTTCTTCCTCCATCCCCTCATGGCTTTCACCTTGATGAGCTACTATGAGTTCAAGCTCATCAGCTGTCAGCCTCTTCTTGGCATCCTCCATCTGAAGCAACAACAAAACCATACAAATGTAATACTGTACCAAAACAATCCTAAATGTGTGTGTGTGTGTGCGCGCACGCACGCATGCATGCATGCACATGCGTGCACACGTGCGCACACACACACACACACACACACACACACACACACACACACACAAAGGTAGACTAAATTATTGACACATTCTGGGTGACTCAAAATAGCACAACTTGAAAATGCAATGAAATGCAATGTTATTACACACTTTCCACAAGGGTTTAGCTACCCTAAATCTGATTGCCTGGCTGGCATCAAGACAAAGATTATATTTCACATGATTACATTTCACCTAGTGACTAACTGACTAAATGCAATAATGACATTTATGACAGAAATAGGAGTTCACATCATACTTTCTATAGCTGCTAACTATATTGAGGAGTGAAAATAACTTCTAATTCATGTCGTGTCAACTTAAAAAATCTTAGCACATCTGATGTTTGTCATTTTGTCAGAGGATAGCATCAAGCAAGCTAGTTCACTACTAGCAGCTACTGATAAAACTGCCTGGTGACAACCTGACAAAAGGTAATACAAACATTTCTGACAGAATCTGTGATCTCACATCATGTTTTCTATAACTATGCCAGGAGTAAACAATATTAATCAACTTGTTTCATGTCTAACGTTACTGTAGACGGAACGTAAACACGCAGCTCACGGTATTTTCTCAGCTTACTTCTGTAGCAGTACTTACCTGTCAACATTATGCTTAGCTAACATGTAAATTGGTACTAGAAAACGAACTTCCTTACATGTTATATAGGCTACTTACAGGTTCCTAAATGAAATTGTTAAATGAAAATAACTGACATCAAAAGCAAACGAAAATATGACATGCAGTTCAGAGTAATGCAGCTAGCTAAAACTGACGTGCCTGCTGGCTAACACTAGCCAAACTATGCCATAATGTTGACGCTAATGAGAAAGCATATTACTGTCAAATAACATGATTTTAGGACTATAAATTAAGATTGACCATAAGTAGAACTGATTTGAAATATATCTTACCTCAATTTATCCAGCAGTATGGCTATCAGTTGATGTAATCTCCCGAAGTACAGACGGTCTCCGGCTGCCTCACGTCAAATGTACCGATTGAAGAGACATTATGTTTTCACGACTCATCTTCAAGTATCCTAACATGTTCGCGCCATAAACCTCTTAACCAATGATATCAAATTGAAGCTTATGTTGTCAGGATTACGGGGAAGATTTCAGAAATAAAATCAGTCATTGGACAGCTGAGAAATAAGACGATTGGTCATCGTTAAAATTTTAACGATATTAGAATGGTCGGGCTCGATAGGGTTAAACAAAGCTCTTTACTGAGTGACAATACAATTACAGTAGGCCTATGTATCGCTTGACAAAATAAACTGGTTTACATCACTGCAATGAATACTTTATATGTTTTATACTTTAAGTGACAAAATAGTCACTGCAATGCCTCAAATTTAACCCTTTAACTGACCTGGCTGTCAAACGTTACCAGGATACTGAACAAAGAATCCACACAACAACATACTGAACAAATTAAACTGCAGTGCAGAATTGTCTGACTAGAGATGAACCATACATCTATGCTCTGTCCTTGCCTCCTCTCCTCTCTTCCATCTTGGTTACTCTCTGGTGACATTACATCTCTCTCCCTTTCTCAACCCTTTCTCTCCCTCTATCTTCGCTTACCCTTTCTCTATGCCCCCCTCCCCCCACACACACACACTCTCGATCCCCTCTCACCCTCTTTCTGCCCGTCTCTCTTTCCCCCTCTCTCCTTCTCTCTCTATGCCCCCCCCCCCCACTCTATCCCCTCCCCCCAACACTCTATCCCCTCTCCTCTCTCTCTATGGTCCCCCCAAACTCTACCCCCTCTCCTTTTTTTCTGTCTACCCCCCTCCCCCCCCGCCCTCTCTACGGTCTTCCCGCACTCTGTCCCCTCTCGCCCTTTCTCTCTCCCCTGTCACCCCCCCACTCCTTCTCTCTATGCCCCCCCTCCAAACACTCTATCCACTCTCTCTCTTTCCCCCTCTGTTTCTCTATGGTCTCCCGTCATTCTCTCTCTTCCCCCCTCTCCTTCTCTCAATTCAATCTCTCTCTCTCTATGGTTCCCCCACACTCTACCCCCGCTCATCTCTTTCCTGTCTATCTTTCCCTCTCTCCTTTTCTCTCTCTCTGTATGGTCCCACCCTCTTGAACTGAAAACTTTCCCTTTTCTGGAATATTTAATAGTATGCATTGTAAAAATGTCTTGTCTTTCTATACATCTCCAATTCCCCCTACACCCCCACCCCAAAAGAAAAAAACTAAAAATTAGTCACTCTTCCATTTTAACTTACTGTAACTGTCCTGGTCATCAAATGTTGTCAGGAAGCAGTCAAAACAACAAATACACTGAGGAGGAAAAATGTTTTACCTTCTCTTAAGTGCAGTAATTCTATTCTTAATGTAAAATTTGAGTGCCTTCCAATCTCTATTTTTTAGTGCTTCTGGCTCTGATTTAAGGCACTTATCACAGTCCTCCTTTCTTGGAACATTGCAGGTCAAAATGAAGTTCCTCATGTGCTTTTCCACAGCAGTTATCTCCTCGGTTTCCCAGGGCCTCTTCTTCTGTGGCTTGCGAACTAAATAAGAAATGAACGACAAATTAGCTTAGGATATAAATGGACAGTAATTGTGAAGTCTGGCTCAACTAAAGTCTATTGTACAACATATAAGATATCCTTACTGGTCTTGGACTTTTTCTTCTGGACACGGATGTTGTCTCCATCTGAACTACTTTCCCGTTCATTTACTAGCCGTAACCCACTCCGTGTCCTCTTTTGTAATGGACTCACACCAGGACCTACTGAGTGACAAGGTGAACATTGTTCTTGTTAAAACTTAATTTGCATAGAATCCAAGCTGATGTGAGCAATACATTGGTGTATTTTATTCTATACAACAGAAATGCGCCAGTGTACTGCTTTAAGGTAGTCTCTATTTAGCAGCTGCCTGTTCAACTGGTTTGAGAGTTGTGTGAGTGTTGAGGATGTATCCAGATCACAACACACTTCTCAGGTATTGTTATTCTTCTGCACACTGCTTGTTAAACAAAATCATACAGCAATACAGTCCTCCTGGGTATCCCCTTGTCACACCCTGCTTGATCTACCGGTACATTTTGCAGTGGGGACAGAATGAAAATAACCCTGAAAAAACACCTCATCTATGATGAGCTGTGGCAGATGGGGAGTATCTTCAACCATAAGCTTATCCCTCCAAAATGCAAAACAGAGCGGTTCAGGTGGCACGTAGTGACAACAGCCATAAGACTGTCCAACAGTACAGGAACACCCCCCTCCCCCTTCCATTCTCAAACTGGGAACCTCTCCCTTCTCTCACTTGTCACTGTATGTATATTGGATTCTCAATTCTTACAATATCCTTACCAGTCTTTGACTTTGTCTTTTGGACAGGGATGTCCTCTTCATCTGAATGAATCTCCCCTTCATCTACTTGCGGCAACCCACTTTGCTTCTGCTTTTGCGCCGGACTGACATCAGGAACTATTGAATGACAAGATGGACATTGAAAGTTCTCATGTTTAAACCTTCAAAATTCATGTAGAATCTCCAATGTGAGAATCACAAAGTGAAATCTCTATGTACAATAGTATATTGTATATAGCTATAGCAGTCGTCTGTTTAACCCGGTATGAGAGTTGTGTGAGTGTTGAGGATGTATCAAGATGTTTGTTTTGATGCCACAGGACAACATTTAGTGACTTGTGTCTGATGTTGTAAGTGTATATAAATATAAGGTGTGCTAGGATCACAGTATCATTATTGTGTGCTTGCTGTCTGTCTACCTGTGATGGAAATGTTTTGATGTGTGCCATTATCTTTTTAACCTTTAATTGACATTTGGATTGCATGCAAGTAAAAGGGTTATTTATTATGATTGAAGGCATTTAAGACTGTTTAAGGACCTACTACTACCCTGATTACCCATTACCCTCGATTACCCATTACCTTGACAAAGTTCATGTTCAAGTTCATGTTCTAAGCAACACCAAAATACATACCTTCCATGTCTTGTTCATACACCACCTCTTCAGACTCAGTATGCATGTCCAACTGGATTGTTTCTAAACAGGTGGTATGAAATACATTATAATGTAGTCATTAAGTGTTATGGTGTGGTATCCACTTAAAATCACAGGAGTTTATTTAAGTAGAAACTACATACCGTTTGGATCAATGTTGATCTCCTCGAGGCTCTTGCCTTGAAAGTCTGCAAGGCGTCCCTGCTCCATGGCCATCAGAATTTTACTGATCTTGACAAGTTGAAGGGTGCCCTCTGGTAACCGATAAAACTGCCGATGCACTCTAATATCGTGGCCCATGAAATCCGCCAGCTGGTCAAGCTCTGTTTCCTGAAGGTTTAGTACTTTAGATAAGGTAGCCATGTGCTTTCTCAGTCTTGTTGAGGTGAGTGAGAGAGGATTCTTGACATCACAGCATTGGACAAACTGGCGAATGCAATCTGACCCTCTGTAGTGCGTCATCGCTCAAACACATATGTGTTTTCTTTGAGGACGCCACACTCCTTTCTCTTTTGATGTAGCATGTCGAGTGCTTCCTGCATCAATGGGCTTAGGAGGACAGCAACTTTCCTACCTCTCTTTCCTCTCATTTCTACCCTGGTGAAATAATGGCAGAGCTTTTTCTCGAGCTCAGAGAGAGCGAGGTTGACGTCTTC
Organism: Sardina pilchardus; assembly: GCF_963854185.1. Taxonomy (NCBI): domain Eukaryota; kingdom Metazoa; phylum Chordata; class Actinopteri; order Clupeiformes; family Clupeidae; genus Sardina; species Sardina pilchardus. Next base: position 7,095,640 of record NC_085010.1, on the reverse strand, counting down.
ATGAGGTGCTGATGTGTCTCTTGATGTGTATGCAGAGAGGGACATTTTGGACACTTCACCTTCTCTACGCCGGTTAAATAGAATAACCTGTGCAATAGTCACCTTTGCCAGGCTGGCCCAGTTCTGCGATGACGCCTCAGATTCCAAATCATGTTGGTACTGCTGTTGCTTCTCATCCAGGTAATTGTGTAACTTCTGCACATCTGCTGTGAACGGCAGCAGCTGGGGGGTGTTCCACTTGGACTCTTTGAGGCTCTTCAAAGATGTGACTGACACAAGCTCGTGCCATTTTGCATCATACAGGTTTCGAAAGGATCGGACTTCTTCTATGGCATCCTTGTCTCCTTTAATGATTGCATCACTCTCCAGAAGCATAGACATCCTCTTGAGGCTGTGGCCAAGTTTCATAGGAAGCCACATGGCAGTGCCTTTTTTGCCTTGTGCTGTGTGTTTCACTGCAGTGACTGTTTGCATGAAGTTCGCTGGTATGACATATTCTCTGATTGTCTTCATGTTTGTGACCTCCCCACCACATATGCAAAGTCTGCCAAGCTCCCTCAACTTTTGCCGGATAAATTCATGCTTATCAACTTCAAAGCCATGCTTGTTGTAGAGGTGCTTCCCCATTTCCATGATGCACCAGTCACTTTTGACTGCATGCGCAACAGCATCCTGGTTCATGCTGTTCACCAGTTTCCATAGCTTTTCCGAAACTCCATCAGGTATGGGTTCCCTAAAGGCACAGAGGGCTTGGACTCTAGTTTTTCCTGGTTTGGGATTCACAGGTTTAAATTTGCAGATCTGCATGTGTCTCCACATTGCATGTTTCACAAACAACCCCTGACAGTAGAGACAGGGTTTGTAGTTTTGTGCTTGGGATTCCTCTCTTGGCTGCTTGCGTGCAACCAGTTCTCCTTTGCCTGTTCTCAAAACTTCAGCATTATGTGCAAAATATTATGTGTGTTTCGGAGATATTCTAAGTGCACTCGTCTTTGTTTTGAGCCCTTTGGGAAAATAAGGAACTTTTGTACCTCAGGCTCCTTGCTGTGTTTACGCTCCAAATGCTTTGCGATTTTTAGGAAAGACGACTTGCAATACAGACAGAACTGTCTCTTGTTGTACATCTGAGATCCATCTTCTTTCTTTCTGACAGCAGGAATGGATACTGAGGCACTTTCACCATGTTCCCTGCTAGGAGAACATGTGGAGTCAGGAATACAGACATTTGTTGCACTGCTTTGACGCGGAGTGGAGCAGCTTCTGCTACTCAGAGTCCTGTCTGACAAGGATGATCGTGACATAGATGGTGACATTTCACAGATCATGCTTGCATCTGTATCATCTGTACTTTCCTCACTTGAAACTGGAAAGTATTCTTCCCCGCTATCAGGACTGGTACAATAAAGCTCATCATCAAATGGATCAAAAGATCCATCAGGATTCTTGGTCATCTTCAAGAAAAATAAAATTAAAAAGTTTAGAGACACAAACACACTTCCCACTCAAACAAATTATTAAAGAGTCAGTACTGGGTTTATTATATGTGACAAGTAGGTCTGCACTGTGCCTCTAAAGCACACCTGTCAAACTCAAGGCCCGCGGGCCAGATCCGGCCCGCGATGTCATTTTATACGGCCCCCCAGATAATATCTAATGTCTATGAGAACTGGCCCACTGGTATTTCGCATGCACCGTTAATACTGCAAATACCACAATGCACCGCTATAGCCCTAGACGTCAATCAAGGCCCATAAGCGCGATCTCATTAACTGCTCTAGAATCTGGACTGCCAACAGCCAAAAATGGCCAAACGAAAGGTGGACTTTGAAAACAGAGGTTTTCAAGAAAGGTGGGAGGCTGAATACATGTTCACCGATATAAAGGGCAAACCTGTCTGCCTTGTGTGCGGTGCCGACGTGGCTGTCATTAAAGAATATAATTTAAGACGCCACTATGAAACGAGACACCAAGAAAAATACAAAGATATGAACATTCAACAGAAGCTCCAAAAGGTAGTGGAGTTGAAACGAAGTCTGGTGGCACAGCAGACTATGTTTGCTAAAGCCAAATCACAGAATGATGCTGCTTTAAAGGCTAGTTTCGTTGTGGTGGAGGAGATTGCTAAATCTGCCCGGCCCTTTACCGAGGGAGAATTTCTAAAAACTTGCATGTTAAAAGTTTGCGATGTCGTGTGTCCAGATAAAAGGCAAGCCTTTTTAAATGTGAGTCTGAGCAGAAACACCGTTGCTCATCGTGTATGTGAGCTTGCCACCGATTTACAAGAACAGCTCATGGGGAAGGGAAAAACATTCCAAGCCTATTCCCTAGCTGTGGATGAAAGCAGCGATGCATCAGATACTGCCCAGCTGTCAATCTTCATCCGCGGAGTGGACTCGAGCCTATGCGTTACAGAGGAACTTTTAGGACTGAAATCAATGCATGGCACTACTACCGGGAAGGATCTCTTTGAAGAAGTGTGCAAATGTGTGAACGAAATGGGTTTGCCTTGGGATAAACTTGTGGGACTGACGACGGATGGGGCGCCTGCGATGTGCGGGCAAAAGAATGGATTGGTGGGCAGGATTCGGGAGAAGCTGCGGGAGGTGAACGGCGCAGGTGAGCTGACAGCGTATCACTGCATCATACACCAGGAATCGTTGTGTGGCAAAGCCTTGAAAATGGATCATGTAATGAGCACTGTAACAAAAGCAGTTAATTTCATTAGAGCCAAAGGGTTGAATCACCGTCAATTCAAGTCCTTGCTGGAGGAGACAGGTTCGGAATATGGTGATGTGGTCTATCACACAGAGGTGCGGTGGCTAAGCCGGGGAAGGGTGCTGAACAGATGTTTCGAATTACGTGATGAAATATGTCAGTTCATGGAGAGCAAAGGGAAAGACACGACAGAGCTTCAGGACAAGAAGTTTTGTTGCGAATGGGCATTTCTGTGTGACATTACGAGCCATCTCAATGCGCTCAACCTGAAGCTTCAGGGGCGGGATCATGTCATCACTGATATGCACGCTGCAGTGAAGGCGTTTAAAACCAAGCTGCGCCTGTGGGAGACGCAAATGCTGCGAGAAGACTTGGGACATTTCCCGTGCTGCCAAATTATGAAAGAGCAGGTGTCCGTTTTCCCAAGCGCACAATTGGCTGAAAAGGTCGGCTTACTTAACGCCGACTTCACGCGGCGATTTTCCGACTTCGAAGCGCAAAAGAGTAGATTTCAACTGCTCAGTAATCCGTTTACAGTAGACGTGGAAAGCGCACCAACCAACCTCCAAATGGAGTTGATCGAACTCCAATGTAGTGACACACTCAAGTCAAAGTATGACTCAGTGGGCCATGCGCAGTTTCCACGTTTTATCCCTGACACAATGCCCCAGCTGCGTGCGAATATTGCTCAAATGCTCTCTATGTTTGGTAGCACATACCTATGTGAACAACTTTTCTCTGTAATGAAGTTGAACAAAACATCACACAGGAGTTGTCTCACTGATGAACATCTTCACTCAATTCTGAGGATTTCCTCAGCTCAGAGCCTGACCCCAAACATTGATGCACTTGTGTCAAAGATGAGATGTCAAGTGTCTGGTTCAGGCTCAAGGGCACATCAGCAATAAAGCTTTAATGAAGCATAGGTTTCCTTTTTGCACTTTTCTCGTGGTAGCCTATTGCTTGGAGTCTTGGACTGTAGTTGTGTGTTTGGATTATCATTGAAGGAAATGTTATGTTTTGTTGTTGGCCTGTGGAGAAAATGTTGTTTTCATTAGAATTTACTGCTGCAGAAAGAAAGACAGGCATAAGAAATTAATGGCACTGATGTTTTTTTTATTTTGACATTTGACCTGTGTTAGACTTCTTGTTTCAGATAGATGTGTAAAACTAAAGCGGAGTTCAGGCCTATTATTGCAGCAAAAGATCAGCATTAGGCCACTTTCAGAAGCAATATGCGCAAATTTTAAGTTCATAATAAAGTTTCAATATGTCCGGCCCTCGACTTGGACCATTTTTTTTCATTTCGGCCCACTGTGTATTTGAGTTTGACACCCCTGCTCTAAAGGAACACACACACCGTCTTTCCATATTGAACTATGTTCTTCTCTGAACTTAGACGAGTTGATTCATACCTCTCTCGTCACCAGTGTTGTGCATGAACGAGTTCAAAAGAACGTGTTCATTGAACACGCTCATTTTTCTGTGAACGCTGAACTGAACGCAACACATTTGTAAATAATGAATTTGAACGTGAATTCGCTCAGATTTTGGGAAATGAACGACGAACGTCACTGTTGATGTCCAATTAAACGTTAGGCCTACAGAATTTATTTTGTCCTGAGAAATCGGGTGACACTATCTGCTGGCAATTCAGAAACAGTATGTCGTTGTCACACTCACTGCCCACGGGCGCCACTCCTAAACTACAGCTTTGCACTACCTTACTACATTACCCATGATCACGTTACGCATGATGCATTATACACAGAACCGCTGCTAGGCCTATATGAATGCAATCGCGGAAAGATTCTGCACTTGTCAGTGATGATAGAGGGATGCATAACGTGTTCAAAGAGCCCTACAGTATGTCACTGATCCATCTGGTAAGGTAATGCAGCAAGGCAGCCTCCTCCATACCCCCGGTGTAAAAACTACACTCTTCTGCCGTCAGGCATGCACAGCTGACGCATTTATTATTAATTATTAATAAATGCGCGGCCGCATTTATTAGGCGTCGGTATCTGCCATAGACCTAAAAGAAATGTATCTGCCCAGCGAAATAAAGCCCAATTTACGGATATTCTCAATTAGATGAGAACAACAGGTGGCTGTAGCCTATATTCCGTCAGAAACAGATTTTCATTCAAATGAACTGAATTTGAACTAGTTCAACATTAAAAATGGTGAACTATGAACGTGAACAGTTCACTTTGCACGTGTGTGAACTGAACTTTGAACTAGTTACTGAAGAGTGTGAACGTGCACAACACTGCTCGTCACGGTGTGTGCACTCAATCTTGTAGCATTTAGCTTAGCACGTTCATTCATTAGGACCCAAACAGGGAGAGCCGCGGCGGCGGGGTCTGTGTTTACATCCGTGATGCGTGGTGCCGGTGTTCTAGTTTAACTGTTTTTTATGTTAACTGGTGATATTTGCATAACATCAGTGAATATTCAAAAAGGCCCTGCCTACTTCTTAAACGCGTTCTGCTCTACCCTTAGAGTTTGTATTTTCACAAAATGCTTGCAAGTGAGAGAAAATAATGGATAGCATATGGCTGAAAGCATCACCAGTTTATGTCTAATACATGTTCGTCTAAGCATTAATCACGCAAATACGACACATGCTATGCTAATAGCAAAAAATGAAATGAAACAATGTAACCTAGCTACCTAGCGATGGCTGGATTCGAACCGTGGATGTCGTGGACAAAAACATCCTGTCAATAGTGGCTTATACCCCTAGACTACGAGCTGCTGGAAAAATAGGGTGATTTTGAACAATTTATTGGGCTTTTAGTCAAAATTAACACAGATTAACATACTGTGAGAAATATATGCCTATGTTAACTGGTGATATCACAATTTAACATGGGCATGCAAGTCTCGAAACATAGCCTAAAGTAGGCTCATCTTGCTTCAACTAGCCTACTACAAACAGGCATGATCTCTACTAGTAAGGCAAAAATGTGATCATTTCATTGTTAAATTGTGAATAATCTCACAGAATGTCACATGCTTATCTCAAACAGATTTTTAAAAGGCTATGCTGCTCGTAGTCTGTTGCAAAATATTCTTCAGATGTATTGCTAATGAACGTAGGCTATACTTAAATATTGATCGGCTGACAAACATTGTCACAACATAACATATAGCTATTCATTTATTGGGAAGACCATGTATTAAATATCCTAACTTCATTTCAGCAGATTTGTGGTGCAATTGAGTAAGGGCGTACAGTTACAAATCTTGACGTTTTAATGAGCAGTTCGAGGCCCAGTGATCTTCATGTTTTTTGCATTAGATAACGTGTTTCTGTCCCTCAAAATGAACAACGTCTGGAATGAGGTCATGCCCGTTTGTTGTTACTGTAGCCTATGACATAAATCTGTATTATTTAAGGCTTGCATTCCTGTGTTTGCTCATGTCATGAGCCATCCCACTTAACGTGGACGTCATGATTTCAGTATAATAAGCTACGCTAGCTCATAGTTGCTCAGTGCGTAGTGCAGTGGTATAGATGCAGCTGATGGACCATTTTGCCCACGCGAGACTCATGTTCGAAACCCAACAAAACCTTGTTGTTTTACTTGAACAATTCCTTTTTCTAGAGCATCTTGTGTGGATTATGCTTAAGCACACCTGCATGAATCGGTGATGTCGGCATGTTTTTGGCAAGATCTTTATTCCCAATTATCTCGCTCACTGCAGCTTCCTGAAAATGTGAATCTCCAGCACTCGAGGGGCGGAGGCAGAGCAGAGCGCTGGTAACAAGTAGGGAGTAGGGTTCTTGTTGAATATTCAGTGATTTTATGCAAATATCACAATCTGAACTGATACCATAGTACACCGGGCTGCCACTTACAACAACACAAACATTGAGGAGTATACGGACACTGTGACCTCCAACATCACTAAGTGCATTGATGATGTGACCCACGCAAACAGCGTCATCACTCGGGCTAACCGGAAGCCATGGCTGACAGGGGACGTCCTCAGGCTGCTGAGGGAAAGAGACGACGCCTTCAGAGCTGGGGATGAATCTGGCCTGAGAACAGCGAGAGCCTGTATTACTCTGCCTACATCGAAGTGCTACCAAGTGCTGTTACGCTATACATTATAGATACCCTAAGGATTGAGTGCACACACTGAGACAAGAGAGGTATGTATCAACTCGTCTAAGTTAAGGGAAGAACATACTGTAGTTCAATATGGAAAGACAGTGGAGTGTTCCTTTTACGGAAGGCTGCCTGCTGGTGGTGGGTCCTTTTTGTTCATGTAAAAAGGATAGGTGGTACAACCAAGAGCTTATAAGCGCAAATAAACAGGTAGCAAATGGTTACCAAGCGTTTTCCCAGAAGGATAACGCCCGCCAGGTTGGCCTCACATGATGAACGCAACCTGGGTGGTTCTGTCCACCAAAGGTCCGCCTCCCGTTCAAGGGAGGGTACGTGTACTACCCATCACACACAGTGATAACTTTGATCACTGAAGTAAGCACATTTTGTCAATCATTCACCACAAAGGTGTCTATAGTGCATGACGATGACTGACACATTTGTTGGTGGGACTTACAAAGATGCTTTTGGTCCAAAGATGTTTCATACTGGAGTCAGGAAGATTAAGTTCAACAGAAATCTTCTCTTTGCTCTTATGTTCTTCAATCTTCAATAAACACAATCAAAATACCAGTTTAAGCAAACAATACACACACTGTCATGGAGAGTTACTCTATGTGCTTTCAAAATATCATCTAATACACCTGTTTATTTAGGTCATTAAGGACCTGGCAAGCAGCTGATTGGAAAAACAGATTTACTAGGTTAGGATTGGCGAGAGAGCCTCAAGGCGAGTTGCTCTCTAGGCCCATAATTGGAGATGGTCTAGATGTTCTCTGGGTAATACAGTGCAAACGGCAAAAGCAGCTATTTAGCCTATACTCCTCCAATGCTCTGACCTGCAAGTGTGCTTGCTCATTATTAACTAAACTGATCGACAATACAACCAATTGCCAACAGCTAGCCTGACCAGCCACCCCATTCTACATTTGATTCTGGCAGAGGTTCTAGACCGATGTCCACAGGGTCTTGTTTACAGAATGTATTTTCTCACATTTTTTACAATCGAATGCCTGGATTTGAAAAAATATCAACCTACAATTGCATCCTAGCGGGTCACGTTGGTGAGGATGACAGTGTCCAGAGGTATTTGGGGACTGCAGATGTAAACTAGATGTACCGCAAAGCGATACACAATATGACCGCCGCTCAGTCCTGCACATTCTCTCCGCAAATATCAATCACGCTTGTGTTTCCATCGCCTACTCCATCCCTACTGCAACTTTTATGTATGTAAATGAGTGTGTGCATGTGTGCGCTTGCTTTTGTGTATGAGTGCTTCTCTGTCTAGTGTGAGTGTGTGTCTGCTTGTGTGTGTGTTTAATGTGTCTCTGAGTATATGTTCACTGTGTTCTCTGCCGTCACTGTCACTCCAATATCAGATAACACACACACACACACACACACACACACACACACACACAAACACACATACACAGGCACACACACACACACAAACACACACTCGCACACACACACACACACACACACACACACACAAACACACATACACAGGCACACACTCACACAAACACACACTCGCACACACACACACACACACACACAGGCACACCCAGAGAGAGAGAGAGAGAAAGAGAGAACACACACAGAATACACACAGATAACACAGACACAGAGAGAGAGAGAGAGAGAGAGAGAGAGAGAAAGAAAGAGAACACACACAGAACATGCACATACACACATATACACACATGCAAACACACAGATGGGCACACAGAAACGCACCCACACACACAGGCTATAGTACATCACACACACATTCACGTCTCAGCTCCGGTGGTCTCACAAAATGTACTCAAAGATGTGTGTGTGCATGTGTGTGTGTGTGTGTGTGTAGGTGTGTGTGTGTAAGGGTGTATGTGTGCATGCGTGTGGGCGTGTTTGTGCATGTGTTTGTATAATGTTTTATGTACATGTGTGTATGTAGTGGTGCGTGTGTGTGTAGGTATGCGTGTGTGTGTGTGTATTTATGTGTGTGTGTGTGTGTGTGTGTTCCTGCATGTTTGTTGCACCCAGAGCAACCATTCTCTTTTAAAACATATTTGGAAACTAGTTGATTTAAGGTTTCTAATGGTGTCACTTATATGTTTCTAGGACAAAAACTAGCAGAGATTGAGATGTTTGGAACAGTTTTTGAAATCCCCAGGGGGGGATTTAGACTCCAGATAATACCACCATCTACTGGCCGATGGGTATACAGTCCTGAATGTACACATAAATCCATTTATTTTATAGCCCCCCATGGATGAAATTCCACAAAACTTGGCATACTCCCAGAGGGTGTCAGGTTAATCATACACATGAAATTTGGTGCAGTTCATAACATCTCATCTGAAGATAGGGGCAATTAAAGCAATATTACATTGCATTTTCAATTTTTACGATGGGGGGGGCAAATCACAAATGACTGGTTATAAGCTAAGTTGATGCAAGCTCTAGAGAACAACATACCATAAACATTTTGTCATCCTCGGTGCCACGGTTCAGGTAGTTATGTAGGAAAAACTGTCATTTTTGGGCTTCGGGCGGGGGCAGCGCGGGGGTGGAGTGACCCCCGGGGACGAAACGAAAATTTTCCATAGAACTCTACTGGGGCTACATGCCCACCAAGTTTCATGCGCTCCGGTGTTACGGTGTCCCGGGAATCGTTGACGAAAAATGACGGGAAAAAAGAATAAAAAATAAATAAATAAATAAAAAAAACTTTGACAACAACTATATGACCGCTTCGCTAGCTACGCTAGCGGCGGTCATAATTAGCCTGAACTGTGCGTTCACACCGCCAGCGACTTGAGCTTCCAAAGATTCCGGATGTCATTCATTTTCAATGGAAGCCGGCTTCTGTCAGCTGCAAGAAGCGGCAAATCCGTCGGCGTCGCGTTTTGGGCGTCTTGAGCGTCAAGCAGAAAGTTGAAATTGAGTTAACTTTATGTAATGAGCTATGACGCGGTTCAGCGGCAAACGACCAGCAACCAATTGGAATAGATGTCCTTCGCGCTGCCTGATTCCAGAGAACATAGAATGCCGCTACGTCAGAGCGGCCAAAACGTCTGAAAGCCTCCCCTACTTTTTGACAAGTGTCCTTGGCAGGGCGTCCAGAGCTTCTTGGAAGCCCAAGTCGCTGGCGGTGTGAACGTACAGTAAGGCTAAGTCTGGTACAGTGCATCAGTGGTAACATTTACGTTAATGTACATGGTCCTTTATAAATAAAATTAGTAATAATAATGAGCTAGGGATGTGAATTTCTAGCAAAAATGCTATTCGATAATCGATGAGAATTATTCAAATATAATTCGAAAATTGACCCCGCCCACTTAGTCAGGGGGCCAAAACTGATATTAAAACTTTGTCGGACACTTTTTGGTACAAGCATACAACCTGTCCAGTACTGATATTTAACCCCTCAACATGAGTTCTAGACAGGTTGTCAGCTTAGAAAATGTTATTTTGTCCATTTTAACACTATATTCTTAAAAATGGAAAAAGCGGATTTCCCCCCCAAAGTGCTTCCTTTTTCTTCCATGTTACCTACTGTAATTTTGGGCAAATGTGCAATATAATCCAACTTGTGTGCAAGCATGATCATTAAAAAATAATGATCAATAAATACCACAAGAGTATCACACCACAAGGGCCACTGTTGTGTCAGGGGGCCAATTCTGAAAAGGGCTTCCGTTAAGACTTTTGCAAACATGTTTTGGTTCAAGCTGTCAGTGTCACCCTATTTTTTTTTTTGTTTGAAGACACAAATAGGTAAGATATCAGGGTGGTTGTGAAGACGAAGTTAAAAGCTTGTAGGGAGAGACATGCAATGCTGCACAAGTTATAGCCTAATATTTAAATGTTACAGTGAAAATGTAGAACTGTAGATGGTGGTGTATAGTGCTATTAACTTCATTAATATACCAGGTTGTGACACAAATGATATTTAATGGACATACAGTATTACTATAGTTATTCATTCAATCCAAACATAACTGCTCTCTCACTTCTTTAGGGTTAGGGGTTAGTAACTAGTTAGCAATAACAACTTTGTTATAGTCGTATGGCAAAGGTATGTTTTTCCCCTGTAAAACCGGGAAGTTAACTGAACTGAAATTATTTGAGTACTGTAAAGCCTGGGAAGCTAACTTATCTGAAATTATTTGAGTAAACCGGATGCCTTGACATTTGAGTTTGGCAACTCATTTAATTTGAGTGTAAATAAGTCATTCAACTGGAGTTATTAGTATATTGTACAGTATGTATTGCATTTTGTGTTGGGATAACTTAAAGGAGTCAAGTAAACTACACTAATTTTATTCACCTAATAACAACTTGAGTGAATTATCATGACAAGTAAGAATTATGTAGGCCTACACACTAAAAAATGCAATGTACTCAATGTGTGAGCTATCATTTTCTATGGATTATGTGGGTAAATGCTTCTTTGATTTTCTAATAAGTATTTGTTCTCTTAGCTGTTAATTGTGGCTTCTTACTGTTTACCAGGTGATGGGAAAAAAATATTGTGTTGATGATTTTCAGAATATGGTCAGATATACCAGGAGAAGCCCATTCTCAAAATATAAAGAACATTTTGAAGTTCACTTTTTCTTCGCCTAATGCAAAGTTGATTGCGTTTCCCAATTTGACTTTGACCTATAGTCACTTGAAAGTATCACAAAGTTGAGTATCCCAATGGTGTGATTGAGCCTCCTATTGTCTGTCTGTATTGTCTCTTGGGGAGATACAGACACATTATGCATGTTTACATTGAGTAACTATATTACCCCTCTTATGGGCAGGATATGAGCTTCAGGAGTAAAGATTTCAGGATTTTTTTTAAAGATTTTTTAAAAATTTATATTACATGAATAGGATTACTGCAGAATGATGGTAATTGTGAAACATAATATTTATCACCATGGCAGTACTGGCCATCATGATATACTGTATCTTCAGATTATCATTACGTATGTCAGAAGCATTACAAGTGATCTATGATTTTAAAATCAGCCCACAGGCCAAGTCTGTTATGGATAGTCATCTGCTTGATGGTGTGTGGTGTCAATGTAAATAACACAATAACATAACAGCTATAGTATAGCCGTAAATATTGACCCATCCCACTCACGTGACCTTAGTAAGAGCGGCTGCCATTTTGGACATGTAGTGGACTGAAGTTTGAATGCAATGGACGAGAAAACGTAAATGAAAAACGAGTAAAATAAAAATGCAGAAAACACCTTCACTGTCCAGCGATGTAGGGCATTTACAGGGTGAGCAGAGGGATCGTCCCTGGAGCCGGTGGTCGCCATGTTATTACAGCTAAGGTTTGTTTACATTCACATTTAACGAACTGCATGTCGCACACTGAAACAAGTTAGTATCAACCAGTGGCATTTTCTCCCGGGAGCTAAGGCCCTATCTTGTCCGACAATCACTATTGTAAATACAGGACTGTTTTGTGCATTCTTTCTTTGTGTGGAGATGTGTGAGGGAGGGAGAGAGAGAGACAGTGCGTGTGTGTTGCAGTTACCAATGACCCTCGTCCAGTCTGTTATGTGTTTTACATGGTCTGTAGGTTAGAGTAGGGATAATCAACGACGCGCCGTGCGTTTATAGGAAAATAATGCACGTTCGAAGTGGTAATAAGGACCCGACGCCGCAGGCGGAGGGGACTTTACACTTCGATAAGTGAACAACAAACAACTAAATACGTATTCGTCACTTGGCTTCCTCGGAAATGTCCCTCACGCCTCGTCACTGGTATTAACATAGCATTAACAAGTTGACCATGTTCGATTCCACTTATGCATGTGAGAAATCCTAGTCTACTATTCAGTTCAGAGGAGAGCTAAATTTAGTCAAATTGTGTTCGCTCTCGAAAGCTTTGCCCGCGGACATGCGATTGATCTTGCAAACGCAAACACGCATGCCAGAAATCTCTATCACATATTAAAAAATATAAAGACAAACTTGCGCTCACGAAGCAGACGATTAAAGCCTCAATGCTTGCATAAAACGTCACCTCACTGAATATGAGCCAAGGCCATCAGCAAGTCCATGCAGCACTAGAATGGGCCTGATGTTGAGTTTCGCAAATTGCATGTCAAAGATATGTGTTGATAACTTTATTGTTACTTTGAGGCTACCAAAGGACGCTGTTGTTCTATTCCTTTCGATTATCCTTTTAATTGTTTCCGCGTGTTAGCCGTGGTAGACTACTGGTAGTTCATGTCCAAAATGGCAATTACTTTTGCTCTGACGTCACGTGGGATGGGTCAATAGTTTAACTATTGCATTTAAGATTCAATTTCAGTCAAGATTAATATGTGATAATGTGTTAAGAATACTATGGACAGTTAGCCTGACGAGCCAGACCCACATCAAGATGTAGGGTCTACACACTCATCGTAGACAGGGCTCAATCGTAGGGGTGGGATAAACAGTTGTCTTTCAAATTCCCTCCCCGTAATAGGATAACGCTAAACGAATCATCTTCTTGTTTTCAAGTAGCAGGATGCGTAACCTTCCCTCTCCACGCAATAGGATAACGCTAAACGAATCATCTTCTTGTTTTCAAATAATAGGATGCGTTACCGTCGCAACATCTGGTCGCATGTCAGCCACCCACCTTCTCAGCTCCCTGGCTCAATGGATCGTGCCTAGACTGCCCCGCCAGCCAAATTACATTTGCTGCCGCTAGGGGCGTCTAGATTTCTAGGCTAATGGACAGTGACATTCTGGGAAATGTAATGTGTGGTCAGCCATTTCTTATTGTGAATATACTTCTTGCCATGATTACTTAATTGAAATGAGTGGCATATACAGTCATAGCTGAAAGTGTTGGCACCCCATGCAATGAATAATGTATCATGAATAAATAAATGTTCTTCCTTAAAAGACTGGGGTCATACGTATTGGCACCCCTATGTTAACCCTATGTTCTCAACTCCCATAGAGGCAGGCAGATCTTTATTTTTAAAGGCCACTTATTTCATGGATCCAGGATACTATGCATCCTGATAAAGTTCCATTGGTCTTTAGAACTAAAATTGCCCCACATCATCACACACCCTTCACCATACCTAGAGATTGGCATGGTGTTTTGTTCAGTTAGCCTATTAGCCTGTTTGATGCTCATTGAGCTCAATGCAAATCAAACCAGCTAATAGGCCAACTGGACAAAACACCATGCCAATCTCTAGTTATGGTGAAGGGTGTGTGATGATGTGGGGCTATTTTAGTTCCAAAGGTCAAGGGAACTTTATCAGGATGCATAGTATCCTGGATCCATGAAATAAGTGGCCTTTAAAAATCTGCCTGCCCCTATGTTAACCCTTTGTGCTAAATTCCCATAGGGTTACATAGGGGTGCCAATACATTTATTTATTTATGATACATTATTCATTCACATAGAAAGTTGGTGTCCTTAAAGGTTGGATATTTTCTACTTTTATTACTTAAGGCATTAAGATCAATTTCCAAAAGATGATTTTATATTACTCTTTTTAGTCAACTTTAACATGGGTGCCATCACTTTCAGCCATGACTGTATTTTACTCAAGTTGAAATTAGGTGAATAAAATGAGTATACAGTAGTTTACTTGACTCCTTAAAGTTATCCCAACACAAACTACACACAAAGAAATAACTCAGCTGAATGATCTAAAGAACTGAGAGAGCAGTTATGTTTGGGTAGAACTATAGTGATATGTCCATTAAACATAATTTGTCACAACCTGGTACATTAATGAAGTCAAATAGCACCATAGACCACCGTCTACAGTTCTAAATTTTCGCCATAACATTAAAGTATTACAACATGTGCAGCAGTGCACTGTCTCTCTCTACAAGCTTTAAACTTGGCTTGACTCATTCCCATAGATAGGGGTACTGATTGATAGAGGTTTTGGAATACTATGTTATGTTTCCAATCTGATATTCACTTTGAAAACTGGTTCTCTTTAGGCGGAGATTTTTTTTTCATGTTCTAGGTCTGTTGTCTCTTATACTGTACAATAAATGTTAATTCTGACACTTCAGCAGACATCCCACGAGTGTTAGCTTTCATTCCATAGCATTTTTATCTATATGGTCCTTGTGGTTGTGGAGATATTCAACATTATACACACACACACACACACACACACACACACACTAATATGTTTACCACCAATTTACACATCAAGTACAGATTATGCCATGATGCCGATTAGCCACAGTTCGTGTGAATGTCAGAAGCTCTTGAGTTGATGAGTGTTGTGACTTTTCTTTTGATTTCAACCCATGACAACTGGATACATTATGTAATATTCATAATGTGTCTGTGCAAGCTCAGTCTGTGTGTGTGTGTGGGGTGTGTGTCAATCTTTAATTGATTTACATTTAATAGCCTTTAAATAATAGGGGTAAACTATGCTAATGAAAAGCTCTTTATAGGCATATGAGTCAGCACACACACACACACACACACACAAGCACACACACCCACACAGACAGGCCTGTTCTCTTGACACACTGCCTGTCACAAACCTGACATAATTGGCAACTTCATATTTGCCTTCAAGGTTTTTCTACCAATTTGGCAATTCTTCTGGGTGGTGTTTGGTCACAGACGCACGCACGCACGTACGCACGCACGCACGCACGCACACACACACACACACACACACACACGCAACCAAATATTCCGGGGGGAATTTTTGCCTCGACCGGCACCGTGTGCTTCACAGTGACACACTGTAGGTGTATTCTATTTGTGGCAAATCATTATTCTCTTGTTTTTAATAGTTCAGGATCACACAGTAGAAATATTGCACCAAATAATATTCAATTGGGAAGTTTCTTTGTGTGTGTGTGTGTGTGTGTGTGTGTGTGTGTGTGTGTGTGTGTGTGCAGCCACATGCAGAAGTTTCTTGCCAGTGTGAGTGTAAGGAAGGCGGGCGTGTGTGCGTGTGTGTGTGTGTGTATGTGCGTGCGTGTCTGTGCATTTATGTCTATGTCTGTGATTGAGTGTGGTACAGTACCTATCATACCTAACAATGACACACATACTCTCTCTCTCTCTCTCGCTCTCTCTCTCTCTCTCTCTCTCTCTCTCTCTCTCTTTCTCTCCCACCCTCACACACACACACACAGACATTTGATTTGCCAACCAATATGATCACCAATATCAGATCATTCTATCAACAGTAATTGCAGTAAGACATTCAGTATGCCATAAAACACAATCATGCACACACACACACTTGTGCAGACAGGCATAAATAGGTAATGCTCTCACCTATTGCAGACCTTGAGACTATATTTTGCTGTGTGAAGCTCTCCATTATATACAAATACAAAACTAGTGTATTACACACACGCACACACACACACACACACACACACACACACACACACACACACACACACACACACACTATATGGATGACTAGTAACCAAACTCATCTGTGCAGTGATGAAAAACTGAAAGGGATCTAAAGAAATGCGTCTTTTAAACGTATAGCCATGACTACATGCACCAATGTGTGTGTGTGTGTGTGTGTGTGTGTGTGTGTGTGTGTGTTTACATTACTCATTGAGCAAAGGCATCAAAGGCACCCACTTCAAAAGGGAAACAAAACACAGAACCAGGCCGTGTATTCAATAACTTAGGACTGGAGTTAGAGGAGCGATGATACACACACACACACACACACACACATGCACATACTGTACACATTACGCAAGACACACACACACACACACACACACACGCACACACACACACACACGCAAACACATGCATACACACACACACACACACACACACACACACACACACACACACACACACA
Source organism: Sardina pilchardus (assembly GCF_963854185.1). Lineage (NCBI taxonomy): Eukaryota > Metazoa > Chordata > Actinopteri > Clupeiformes > Clupeidae > Sardina > Sardina pilchardus. The sequence continues at coordinate 7,078,956 of NC_085010.1, read as the reverse complement.
CACACACGCCTACACAAAGCTTTTCCCAATTTGAGCCTAAATAGTTTCTGGAAATCTTTGCTGATGAATGTGGGAGCAAAGCAGAGAGGGAGAGAGAGAAGAGGAGAGAGTGGATTAGAGATGCTGTAGATAAAAAAGAGAAAGTAGAGAGAGAAAGAGAGAGAAAAAGTATGAGAAAAGAAAGATGAAAAAGAGGTGAGGTACATTCTCACGCCCTGCACACAGAGTGACGTACGTTCACACACACACACACACACACACACACACACACACACACACACACACACACACACACCATCCTCTGCCTCCCTTCTTTCCAGTCTCCTTCTCTTTCATCCTGTTTTCTTTTCCTACTTCTCTCCTCTTTCCTTTTGTTCTCATCTTTGCCTCTCCACTATACTTTCATCTCCAATCCTCATTCCATCTGTCCATCATTTCTCCTCCTTTCCTCCTCTCTCTGCTCTGTCCATCCTCTCTTACCCTCTCCTCTCAAGTGTCAGTTCAACTCTGTTTGTAAAGTGCCATCAATACAACGTGCTCTATTCTCAGGATCAAATGGGCAAGTCAATCGTGCAAGTTTCTTTGGGGGCTTATGACATAAACAAATGATTTCAGAATGAATGTAGCAGCCGCAGCAGTAGCCAGAAGCCAGTTCTCACTATTGATCATTATCATTATTAAATTTCCCTTGTGTGTGTGTGTATTCACACCAAATTGGCATGCCATACCATACCCTCCCACTACGCACAGCATCCCATTAGCTGCCTGCCATCAGGCTATTTACAATTTTCTATTTTAATAAAAAGTCAGTCAACACGTTATCAAAATTAACTTAATGCAGCACTATATCCACGCACACACATTTCGTTTGAACAGGAGAGATTACGCATGCAGGCGCACAACTACGCTACTTGTTGCGTACTTGAATTTCCCCTTGGGGATCAATAAAGTATCTATCTATCTATCTATCTATCTATCTGTTGTTTTCTTTTACTTGGCTATCAGCACAAAATGTGAAGTTAATTCACTAACTCAATAGTCTACTCATGATGGATATCGCAAGTTCTTTTAAAAAAACAAAACAGAAAGGATGGAGGATGGAGGCAGCTAGAGGAGTCATTCCAGATGAGCAATACGAAGGTAGAAAATTGTCAGAACGCTACAGCTGTTTAATGCCAGACGTTAAAGGTACGCTACAACAAAACTAAAGGTAACTTAGCCATAGGGCTGTGTAATGTTGTCTAAATGAGCAGGTCACTGTTAGACGTTGCTGTTGTGTTATTGCATGTGGATGTTGTTATGCTATGAAGGGTACTTTTTGCTGACCAATACAGGAACCTAAAACCGAGAAACGGACAAATATTCTGTAATTAGATTCGGGCTGCACCCTTCTACTGATGAAAGAAGTAGGTGCACGCACTGTGCACTCTTCCATATTCCCAAGCCTTATGCGCTCATAAAATAGCCTTTCAGCTATGCGCACATGCGCAAATGATTCCCGACTAGGTTTTTCCTGGTCAGTGGCGCACTTACTTTCTGCATCCATATATTAGTGACTGGCGAACTTTGCGCCGGACCACACCTCTTCTCTTCACTGACATGCCCGTTAGGGCGCAATATCATTTCCTATCTAGAGAACGTACATTTGCACTGGGAAAATTAAGGATGCACTTGCAGAGAATGGTAATTATAGGTTGTGCAAGTCGCAAAAGCTCACCGCGCGGTCAGCAAAATCGGGCCCAACATCTCTAGAGAACACCTTACCTCTGTGTGTGTGTGTGTGTGTGTGTGTGTAGTGCTTCTATATTGTCTCTGAAAGTTTATACACTTTACGGATCTAGCCACAATTTGCAGTACACCTGTTTAAAAAGTGTAAGATTTCCACTGCAAAGCACTGTTTTCTTGCATACAGTATGGTGGAATAGCTGATCAATGAATATTAGCATCTCTCCTCCCCTGTGTTTGTGTGACGCTCCCACTGTTCCCATAAATGCATCATCAGTAAGAAAAGCGCAGATAGCCATTCTGTGCTCCAGTAAAACACAAAATGCGCGTTGATCCCAGGTGATCCGTTTTGAGGTGCAAAAAGCGTCAGAAACAGGCAGTCGTCTGCTGTAAATGTTAAAAACGAGGGTTTAAACGCAGTTTCTGTTGATAGAATGAACGGATTACGGTGATCATAGTGGCTAGCAAACTGAATGTGTGTGTGTGTGTCTCTCTCTGTGTGTGTGTGTGTCTCTCTCTCTCTCTCTCTCTCTCTCTCTCTCTCTCTCTCTCTCTCTCTCTCTCTCTCTCTCTCTGTGTGTGTGTATGTGCGTATGACTACGCACGCATGTGTGTGTGTGTGTGTGTGTGTGTGTGTGTGTGTGTGTGTGTATGGGGGGGTAAATATAGAGAGATGAAATGGGAAAGAGACTAAAGAGAAAGAAGAAAACAGGATACAGCAGAGGATGGGTATTACACAATGTCTACACTGTATCACAGACACACACACACACACACACACACACACACACACACACACACACACACACACACACACCATCACCCCTCCCTCATTCTCTCTCCAAATCATCTCTCTGGATGGGCTATATTTACTTCACTGTACCTAACCCAGCCAACATACACACACACACACACACACACACACACACACACACACACACACAACCACACAACCACCACCCATCCCTACCCCCAACCCAAATCTGTTTAGATTGTACAAATAATAGCCTGTTTATAAATAGGAGGCTGTGAAGACACAGAGACCCAGATATAGAGGAGAGAGAGAAAAGAGAGAGAGATATGGAGAGAGAGGGGGTAGAAAGAAAGAATGGGTAGAGAGAAAGAGAGAGAGAGATGCAAAGTGCCGGAGGGAGGGAATAACAGGAATGAGAGAAAGAGAGAGAGATATGGAGAGAGAGTGAGAGAGAAGGAGAGAGGGGGATAGAGAGAGAGAGAGAGGGAGAGAGATATAAAGAGCCAGAGGGAGGGAATGAATGAAGAGTGGAATGAAGTGAAGAAAAAGGAAAGACAGGGCAGGGAAAGATAGAGAGAGATAGACAGATAGAGGGAAATAAATGAGAGAGACATCTTTAGCGTTTAAACCCCCTTTATTGAACCATCTCATGGATCAAGGCCTCCTAAATAGGCTACACGGGAGAGAACAAGGGAGAGATGGAAGTAGAGAAGGGGGGATTGAGAGAGGGAGGGAAGTAGATAGAGAAGAGACGGGGAGAGAGGAAAAGGGAAGAGAAGAGAGCAGGAACGAGCAGATAAGAGAGAGAGAGAGAGAGAGAGAGAGAGAGAGAGAGAGAGAGAGAGAGAGAGAGAAGGAAGAGAAGAGACTAGGAAAGAGCAGAGAAGAGAGAGAGAAAGGAGAGAGAGACAGAGATGAAGGGAGGAGATGAGTGAGAGGGAAAGAAGTGAGAAGAGAGAGAGACTGGGAGAGCTATAAATAGCATACTGGATCTCTGTGAGTCTGTGTAGTGGAGGAGGAGGAAAACAGATCCCACTTTACACAGCCACATGAAACCCAGGGCCAGACACAACCCTGTGTGTGTGTGTGTGTGTGTGTGTGTGTGTGTGTGTGTGTGTGTGTGTGTGTGTGTGTGTGTGTGTGTGTGTGTGTGTGTGTGTGTGTGTGTGTGTGTGTGTGTGTGTGTGTGTGTGTGTGCGCGCGTGCGCATGTGTAAGTGACCAGAACTGCTACACAGAGAACACAATACCTTGAGGGTAGTCAGCTGAACTGTGAGAGTGTGTGTGTGTGCGTGCGTGCGTGTGTGTGTGTGTGTGTGTGTGTGTTTGTGTGTGTGTGTGTGTGTGTGTGTGTGCACTGCTTGCATGTAACATACACATTTGTATCTAATGCAATGTATGTGGGTTCCTACTTTATGTGTGAGAATGATTTAGCATAAATACATCTTTCCCTCCCTCTCTTACACTCTTTCACATGCGCGCGCACACACACACACACACACACACACACACACACACACACACACACACACACACACCTGCTGCAATTGGACATCACAGAAAACCAAACCAAAGGAAACACACACACACACACACACACACACACACACACACACACACACACACTGTTGGATTCCAAATCCCAGTGCAGGCCATTGAGAGCTCTCCAGTACTCCTATACACACACACACACACACACACACACACACACACACACACACACACACACACACACACACACACACACACACACACACACACACACACACACACACACACACACACACACACACACACACTTTGAGTGAAGCATGTGGGATTTCTTGGCTCAGGGCATATTCCCATGCTGTCTATTACATGCCATGCAATCTCAGGCAACGCTGGCCAACTGTATGTTTGTATGTATACCTTCTGGGAGATGCTTTTATGGACCGCACATGAAGTGGACTGCATAAAGCCATTGAATTATCTCCAATCACCGAGGACAACTACACACAAACACACACACACACCCCAAACATGCACACCAGCACACACCCACACACACACACGTACACACCCACACACACACGTGCACACACACACGCACACACGCACGCACGCACGCACGCACACACACACACACACACACACACACACACACACACACACACACACACAGTGAAGAAACTGCTTCTTGTTTCCAATGTTCCTCAGGCCTTGAGCAGTTCCTGGTGGTTTCTCCAGGGAGGTGTTAATGAAGAGTACAGTACTGTACAGCTGTTATGCAGCAAACTCCCCCAGCCACCACAACAGGGGACTAATGGAGATAACCACCTCCTCCCACACACACACACACACACACACACACACACACACACCCACACACACGTTTGCATACACATACACACATACACACACACACACACACACACACACACATACACACACACACACACACACACATACTGTACACTCTCTCAAACACACACACACTTGCACACACATACTCTCTCTCTCTCGCTCTCTCACACACACACACACACACACACAGACACACTCATGTGCCCTTACCCCCCCCCCCCTCTCTCTCACTGTCTCACTCCAACACACACACACACACATATGCCGTCATATGCCGAGTATCCATGCTTTAACAGAATGATTAAGGCTACTGTTATGCCCCTCTGCATCCCCTAGCAGTGACAGTGAAGCAGCCTTTGGGTTAAATCAGCCTAATTGTGTGCATCTCTCTCTCTCTCTCTCTCTCTCTCTCTCTCTCTCTCTCTCTCTCTCTCTCTCACACACACACACACACACAAACAATAATTTAAAATGGATATTTATCTATTAGAAGAAAGAAGTTAATCCAGGCACTCCAATTACAGTGACAACAAAGAAGTGACATGGATACATTTTAAAAGCCTTCATTGTTACTGGCTACTTCATTAAAATGCCAACATGTTTCGACCTAACGCAGAGGACAGGACACTGATATTTAGGACATTATCTAGCAATGAATTAATTGTTTTCCCTCTCTCTCCCTTTATTTTAGAAACTTTGATGTCAGTCTCCAATTATGTTGCTTTTTCTGAGTGGGCCGCAACACATACATAATACCAGCAACTGACATAATATTAACTCTCCCATTACTATAACTAGTAGTAGCTGTGTTGTGGATGTGCTGGGACACTTTGGAAAAGACTGTGTGTCTATAATGAGTTATTCAGAAGAAAACGATAAGGGAATCAAGAGGGAAATTTCAACATCAAAGTCATCACTGTGGAAGAGACCAAAAGATCACAACGTGTGTCATTGTATAGCCAAGTCAAGAAACACACACACACACACACACACACACACACACACACACATATTCAGAGACGTATGACCTAGTTTTGAATGAAGAGAGCCAACTGTGTGATTGTGCAGTGGGTGTTAATTTGATCAAAGGGAAAAGCTCAGAGCGAAAAATGACTGAAATTAAATTACAGAAAATTAATAATAATAGTAACCAGCTCCCCCACCCCCTCCCAAACACACACACACACGCATACACACAAACACACACAGCCACACACGAGGACACACACACACACACACACCGACACACACACACACACACACACACACACACACACACACACACACGCATGCACGCACGCACGCACACACACACACACACACACACACACACACACACACACACACACACACACACACACACACACAGAGACAAATGAAAACGAGACAAGAGGGCACAGCTGGAAGTGGGAAGCTGAAATTGTGTGCGCTGGTCTGGTAATACCCCTCCTGACAAATATAATTAGCAAAGCGCTTGTGAAGCTGATGAAATATTTAACAAGGGGAAGAAATTAATAATGTTTATAGCAGCCTCTGTGGATAGTGGAGTGTCACAAGTTTCACAGTGGAATTGGAATGGAGCTTCGCACAGCAAAAGCAGGCCTTAAAATCACACACATACATACTAATGCACACACACACACACACACACACACACACACACAGACAGACAGACAGACAGACAGACAGACAGACAGACAGACAGACAGACAGACAGACAGACAGACAGACACACACACACACACACACACACATACCTACACAAGCCGTGCAGTTGCCCTGCATTAGGGCTTTAGAGAGCCAAACAGCTCTCCATAATTATGTATGGCCACAGGTGGGCAACTGAAGGTCATTACATGTGTGTGTGTGAATTGGTGTGTACAGTGTATGTGTGTGTGTGTGTGTGTGTGTGTGTGTGTGTGTGTGTGTGTGTGTGTGTGTGTGTGTTATTGTGTGTGCAAGCATGTGTGTGAAAACCAAAAGTGGAATCAGATTCAGAAAGCTTTATTTATCCCAAGATGGACAATTCAGTTTGACAGTCCCCAGTCTCATATAATGAAAATAATAAATAAGTATAATCCTAGCAGAGACTGAATTTCCCTCACATGATCAAAAAAGTATATATACACTTATACTTAAAAGAATGTTACACTATCAAAAAAAAAGAAAAGAAAACCTGTCCCAGCTCCTCTGTGTCTGCTTGAGTAAGCAGGGGCCACACTTTGGATATATTTCTAAGATGATAGAAAAAGGCAGAAAAGGTTCGACCTCTCTGAAAAGATTTTTATTGAGGGTGAGCAGACGTTTCAGCCATTAGGCTATTCTCAGTGCTCGCTCGAAGACGATAGAAAAACAAGTCTGGTGACATGATTGATATGTGACTCAAAGTTCAGGGCTTGGTCAAGGAGCACACTGAGATTTCTGGCAGCAAAATCATTTTTGTAAGCTCCAACTGCCAATGAGCGGAGCCAGTCGAACCCACATATAGATAGCTTAATCTTTTTTTTTTTTTTTTTAAGATTTATTTTTGGGCTTTTTCTTTATGCCTTTATTTGGACAGGACAGTAGAGAGAATGACAGGAAGTGAGTGGGAGAGAGAGTCGGAGTGGGATCTGGAAAGGACCACGGGGCGGGAATCGAACCCGGGTCGCCAGCGTACGGTGCAGGTGCCCCAGCCAGTTGCGCCACTGCCGGGGCCAGATAGCTTAATCTTGAGCAAGATAACGGAAGTAAAGGCGCCAGGAATGTAGTGTGTGTAGAGACACTGACATTTTCGGCAGCAAAATCTTTTTTGTTGTAAGCTCCGACTGCCAATGAGTAGAGTCCGTTGAACCTGCATGAACAATAATCCTGAAGATAATAATCTGTTATAATCTGTATAACCAATAATCTGTTTAAAATCACGACCATTTATTAAATTCAGTTATTACAGTTTTCTTCAATCGCTAACAAGCGTTTGTCCATTCAGTTGACACAATTTCAAAACTCTAAACACAGTTAGCACAGCATCGGTCTTTTGTGGCCATACCATTCACACATTTCATGTTGTTTTCACACAGTATGCAGTCAGTGAATACATTTTCACAATGCTTACATTTTCTTAACAGACAAACTATACCTCCCAACAAAATAATGGGTCGTTGTTGTATTATTTTCGAATGCTAACACACAACATCCCACAATAGTTAAAACAATATTCCAAACCTTAGATACAGTATAAAAACCTCTGCTTCTGCAATGTTATCAATTCAAAAGCAATATATCTCAGCTGATAATAAACAAACAATCGAATAATTGACACTCAGATGATTTATGTTGGGTAAATTGGGCCAGCCACAGCTGATTCCAGTCTATCTTAGACTCAGTGGCAGGGGTTATTTCTCTCTATTACATTGACACTTACACAGTAAAAAGAGGAGGTGATGTGTTTGGAAGCAGAAACAGAGAAAGACAAATACTGTAATGTCTGGACGGGGAAGAGTAAGAGTAAGGGGCCCAGGGAGAAGAGCAGGCCCAGTGAGAGATGCAGTGAGAGGTGCAGGAGCACTGAGAGGAGCAGGTGCAGAGATTAGACACAGTAATATTGTGGGTTTTTTTGTTCACCCCCTTTTTATCTGGGCTTTTTGCTGTTGTTTTTTGTTCAGAATGCTCTTGTGTTTCATGGATATTTTGTTCACTGCAATGCTGTAAAACGTTTTCTGTTCTATCATAGTCTACTGTAAACAGTATTTATACTGCACCTCCTGTAGGCCTAGTGAACAGTACAAAAAAATTTTCCCAACCAAGAAATTTAGTGTAAAAATGCTGGATTGCATGTTTTGCATGCATATACCTGTAAAACTGAAACATAAAAGTCTATGCAGTTTTTGTAATGTCAACAGTAGCCAGTATTTTGAAACCTAGTGTACTCTGATTGACTGCATGTATCTTGTGAAGTGAAAACAAGCTTCATTCTTTGACAAAATAACTTCATTTTGAGTCAGGTTTCCAGTGTTTTGGTAAAGTTAGTGTGTGCAGAGAAATGACGAGTTAGTGTATATGTAACAAAATGTGGTGTAACAACATGGAATGTGCTTTTGAGAGGAAAATGATCCATTTGGCCAATTGTGTTTTGTAGGTGAGAGTCTGTGTTTAGAGTTTTGAAAATGTGTCAAATGAATGGACAAACGCTTGTTAGCGATTGAAAAAAACTGTATGCATAGTCACTGTTTCTCTACGGTCTTGTATGTTGTGTCGTATTCAAATCATTTGATGGTCCCGTGCCATTCAGACACCATTGAGAGCGAGGGAGGGGGGGAGGAAGGAGTCAATGAAAGGATGAGTGAGAGAAACGATAGAGAAACAGACAGTGAAAGGTGAAATAAAATACACAGAGAGCTGAGACAGACAGACAGACGGCGTGAACGCAGGGGAGAAGGCCTAAACGAGTGACACAGGGAGAGGGAAATGTGCGGCAAATAAACTCAGGCAAGCGGAGAAGGATTGAGGCGAGAAAGCTGAGAGCTGAAAGCTGGCATTGACACCGAACGCTTTCAACTACTTAAACATGCATGCATGTTCCTAAGGCATTTTCAGTAGTACAAAGCAAATAATCATAATTAAAAAAAAAAAAATGGGGCTAAAATGTTTTAAAGTTGACATTTGATACAGCCCTGAGCTAGAGTCCGATATATTTTCATCAAAAATGTATCAGCACTGATTTAGAATGTTTAAAGCAGAATACCCTTTAGGATGAACAAAGGCGTGCTACAGAGACTGGTCAGAGCAGGAGGGAGAGAAGAGAGAGAGAGAGAGAGAGAGAGAACGAGAGAGAGAGAAAGCAATGAGAAACTGAGAGAAAGCGATGAGAAAAAGATAGAGATGGACTAAGATGCACAAGAGCTAAGACAGACACAGACAGTGTGAAAATACATGGGAAGAAAGTCCAGACGAGAGAGAGGGAGAGAGATAGAGAGAGAGAGAGAGATACAGCAAATAAAAACAGGCAGGTGGGGGGATGGAGGGAGGAGAAGGATGGAGCGAGCGCCAGACTGTCAGAGGAGGAGTTAGGAGAGGAGGAAGAGGAGAAGTTAGGTGAGGAGGAAAAGGAGTAGTGAAAGCAGGTATTGATACTAAATTGGAGCAGACAACAGTGTGCTGCACACACACCACTGTGTGTAGAGCAAGAAGAAAGGAGCCGAGAGAGAACGAGAGAGAGAGGGAGGGAGAGAGAGAGAGAGAGAGAGAGAGAGGGAGGGAGATAGAGAGAGAGAGAGAAACAGAGAGAAAGACAGCGGGTACCAAACGGTGTGAAAATGCCGACAGGAAATCTTAAACGAGCAAGAAAGAAAACTCTACAGGAAATAAAAACAGGTAGGTGGAGAAGAACGAAGAGAGAGCTGTTATTCTCTCTCTTCTCTCGTCTCTCTCTCTCTCTTCTCTCTCTTTTCTCGTCTCTCTCTGGTTCAGACAGATGGTGAGGAAGAGAGATGAAATAGACATAACAAGAGATGGAAATAGAGAGAGAGAGAGAGAGCAAGAAGAGAGAGAGGGAGTATGACAGACTGAAGTAATTGAACATAAACAGAGAGACAGAGAGAGAGAGAGAGAGAGAGAGAGAGAGAGAGAGAACAGAGAGAACCTCCTCCATTGGCTTCAGGAGCTGTGAGATGTCAAAAGCAATGCTGGGCAGCTTTACAAACCGCACAAATTAGCATCCTGGCAACAACCCACAGTGCTGCACAGTTACACGCACGCACGCACGCACGCACGCACGCACGCATGCACACACACACACACAGATAGGGAGAGAAGAGGAGAGAAAGAGAGAGACATAGAGAGGAGAGGTTGAGAAGAGTGTGTTGTCTAGCCACTGAGACTTATTAAAACATGTGGAGGCAAAGCAAAAGAACCACTGACATCATTCAACTCCACTCCACTCAACCTGCTGCTGTATAGCATATGTATGTGTCTCAACATGCAACATACAGTAACATGTGAATATGTGTGTCCCAATATGCACCATAACATGTGAATGTGTGTGTGTGTGTGTGTGTGTGTGTGTGTGTGTGTGTGTCTCAATATGCACCAAAACATGTGAATGTGTGTGTGTGTGTGTGTGTGTGTGTGTGTGTGTGTGTGTGTGTGTGTGTGTGTGTGTGTGTTGTTAGATGACATGAAGGCCCTCATGACAGGAGAAACCTTGCATTCCAAATCCTAAGCAGAGCTGAGAGCTATGGCAAACCACTTCACAGAATCACAAAATGTGTGTGTGTGTGTGTGTGTGTGTGTGTGTGTGTGTGTGTGTGTGTGTGTGAGTGAGTGTGTGCCTATGTGTGTGTGTGTGTGTGTGTATGTATGAGTGTGTGTCTATGTGTGTGTTCGCCCCTCTGTAACGCTGGCATAAGCCCACCGCGTCTCTCCTCTCAGAGAGCCGGGAGCAGAGCCAGGCCCCAGCCTCCGTAAACACACGCAGGGGTGGGGGCGCCATCAATTACCCACACAGAGCCAGCGATTCTGGGCTACACGTGGCCCGAGTCTGGCCGTGCTCCGGACACCCCATTGCTCGTCCAGCCACGTGATTCATGCCTCGTTAATGGCCGCAGATGAGGGTGTGAACAAATGCTTTTGGTGGGAAATGTGACCCAATTACACACGCAAGTGTCCATTACCGACCCGGGCCTGCCCACCCAGTTCACGTCTGGGGAAGTGGCCTAATGAATTGTCCTCTGTGTGACTGATGGAGTTCTGCCTTTTTTTGTCCCTTGCCGCTTCCCCTAGGCTGCCTATTTTAATTCAAGTGCTTTTCCCAGTCACCGGGAAAAGCTACTCTACTTTTAGCCGAGTGGAATGTGGAAGAGAGGTGGAAAAAAGTTTCTTTTTACATTTTTTGACGTGACTGAGCCGTGGGGCCTTCAGCCATGATGACCTAACGCCTCTCTCTCTTCCTCGGTGAAGAGTGCAAGTGTGGCACTATTTCTGCGGCGGGTGGTTAGAGACGCGGTTTCAATTCCGTGTTGCCCCGCGGCTACTGTTGTCCCCCCGGTGCGTTCGTACAGTACGTCTGAGCCGCCCTGTCTCTCTGAGGGGGCCTGACAGGGAGAGCGATCACAGAGGACTCGCTTCTGCTCCTCTCCGCTCGTCATAGCGCTGCATTTCTCCTTCCTAACACGATTTAAGACTCACAGAAAACTCACAAAAAAATTCCATTAGTGTGTGTGTTTTTTTGTTTTTTTTTGCAGAGAGATGATGACACATGGAGAGGACAGTGTGACAGCAAGAAGTCTCTGTGTGTGTGTGTGTGTGTGTGTATATGTGTGTGTGTGTGTGTGTGTGTGTGTGTGTGTGTGTGTGTGTACATGAGTGTGTGTCACTGTATGCCCTGAATCTAGAGCCAGCAGACACCCTGACACAGTTGGTATCAGAATATGTAAGGAAAAATGTATGGAACGCCAGTGATTATCGGGAAAATCAGTCACGACAGGACCAACCGGCCCTGTTTCACTGTACCCTTAGTTTCCCGATAATGACTGCCGTTCCATACATTATCTCTCTTCATTCACTTTTGAATGAAGTTCCGCTGCAACAAGTGACCGGACTACTTGCAGAGTGATGCAAGTAGTGAGTAAAAGGTCAGCCGTCGCTATGCTTGAAACAATGGATCTAAACTAAAACAGGACAGGATCCAATCACATCACATCATTAACAACAAGTTTACAAATTATCTATCTATTAATGCAAGGAACGTCTATGTGTCACTCTGTGTCACTCTGTCTGTGCCACGCATAACTCTCGAACCACTCATCCGACCGACCTAAAATTTGACACATGTCTTGCTAATGACATGCGTGAGTGCAGTGCAAAGTTTAATCAGTTTTGGACAAAAAATGACAAAGATATCGTTAAATTAAGCAAAATACAACTCTACCGCAATCTCACAATTCTACTGCTCTCCGCACTTTCGCCACGCCCCTTCTCACTCACTCTAGCATACAAACAAAAAAGCACATTTGCCGTGAATGTGTTGCCATTGTTGCCACGTGTTGCCATTTATGGAAATTACAATGTCTCACGTAAACAACAGACTGTTTCAAGATTGTCAATGTTGGATAAACATGCTGAGTCCGAAACACATGCACCCATGTTGGCAAGCAGGCTGTTAAAGTCAACTTTGCATAGGCTACTCATCAACAACCATGGTTGTCTAGCGGTTCTATTGTCTGATCAGGTTGCTGATCTTGCAATGCCGATACACATGTCGTTAGCATTTTGTTAAAATTTGCATTTAAAACAGCCGTTCTTGACTTTATCTGGACATCGGCTATGAGCATAACATTTATTCAAACATCACTTTTCATAGCACTGGCATTGCCATGGTCAGCTTTTAGGCCACTGTTAGCTTTAGGCTATCATTTCTCAACAACATCAAAAACGCACGGGTATGTAATATGTCTAATATTGCCATTAGCTTTAACTCAAACGCCTTTCCCCTTTCCCACAGTAAAATGCTCTACTAACTGCATGGGCTTGGTTCGACATCATCACAATCTAATATGATCTACCCATAGTTCTATATATATATCTATGGATCTACCTGCATCAACGTCATTTAGCAACAAGTTCCTTGGAAAACATTGTTTGTAAGGGCACTGCACTAGTAATTTATAAATGTATTTTAATCATAATACTATTGAATTAGTAACTAAGTAATTGAGTATTATTTAATTTGTAATGTAATTACCTGGTTAGAAATGAATTACTCTCTCTCTTGTTATTACCACATCTGTGTGGTCTTCCACCTCCACCCCAGAGTGTGTGTGTGTGTATGTGTGCGCAGACTGTGCACGCATGCGCACGTGTGTGTGTGTGTGTGTGTGTGTGTGTGTGTATGTGTGTGTGTTTGTGTGACAAACGAAAACTAATGTAATGTAAAAAACAACACATTATGACATAATACTCCATTGTGTGTGTGTGTGTGTGTGTGTGTGTGTGTGTGTGTGTGTGTGTGTGTGTGTGTGTGTGTGTAACTGTCGCCAGACACCCTGTGGTTGTGCTGGCTTTGAACTGTGCTCTAATAAATCCAGAATGTCATTTTTCTGTTTGCATTTCACTTCACATGGAAAGGTCACCATGTACTTTGCTTTTTTCCATGTGCACTGTTCACCCATGTCTGTGAGTGGAGGGGGTTGTGGAGGAAAAACAAGACTAAGTGTTTGTGTGTGTGTGTGTGTGTGTGTGTGTGTGTGTGTGTGTGTGTGTGTGTATGTGTGTATGTGTGTATGTGTGTGTGTGTGTGTGTGTGTGTGTGTGTGTGTGTGCGCTTGTACATCTGTCCATTAATGTGTTTGTATGTGCGTGTTGTTCCAGGGTCTTACAATGAGAAAATAGCTGCAACCGGGCACTGCTCAAGATTGCTCACTTTTGTTCGACATGTCATGGTAGCAAATGGTGTGCCCATGCACACACACACACACACACACACACACACACACACACACACACACACACACACACACACACACACACACACACACACACACACACATATACACACACATACACACACACACACACACACACACACACACACACACACACACACACACACACACACACACACACACACTCACACACACCAACTCCACCCCCAAAACCTGCTCTGTGTGCACCTGTTCACACTGGCTGCTCTGAATAGGGGCCAAGCACTTACATGTATTTCATCTAGCCTGAGAGACCGCAAACAGCCAAGGAAAAATAAAACATTGTTTTTTTTAAAAATGTTGAACAATGAGTGTTGAAAATGAAAGACCTCTTTCAGCACTCAGTGCTAAGTGCAACACAAGAACTGACTCTCACACACAGGCAAACAGAGGGAGAGAGAGAGAGAAAGAGCGACTCTTCAGTGAGAAAAGGGCTCTAAAATATGTTATTTTCATTGCACAATAGTCCCATCAGTTGTTGTTGGCTACCCTGCCAACAGCCTTTTAAAAGAGCTGCTTTGAGGCGTGCTGTGAAGAGCCTCTGAATGCCACCAAGAAAACACACATCAGAAAGTGGCCGTCGATTGGTGACAGATAGACAATCAGGAAATCTGCAGTCAATTGCACAGACAAAGCAGCATTACTCAGATTGCAAATTGATGTGTTTTAGTGAACAGTAATAAAATATGTGTGTGTGTGTGTGTATGGTTAATTATGAATATCCATATTTATTCTGTTTTTCTTATATGATGCTACACCACATCCTGTCTACGCTGTACTATAGTTCTTGTCTTATGC
>NC_085010.1:7041379-7043879 GCF_963854185.1 Sardina pilchardus | reverse complement strand
GTTTGTGTGTGTGTGTGTGTGTGTGTGTGAGAGAGAGAGAGAGAGAGAGTGAGAGTGTGTGTGTGTGTGTGTGTGTGTGTGTGCGCGCCCGCACACGCGCATGTGCTTGTGCGATTTAGTAATCCACAACCCCGATGACTTCTTCAAGCTCGTTTCTCAGGCGTCTCTGAAGCTCGATAGCGATTGGCTGGGGCGCGTGGATATTCGCCATGGTACCTGAGCAGCTAACTCCGATCAATACAAACAAACAACAAATATGCACCGGCCTTATTTTTCTCAGCTGACAGACGCAAGCTCTCCTGGAGAAAATCTCAGCCCGGTTCATCAGTGGACACCTCGTCGACTGGGCCAGCAGCAAAATCGATGAGGGGGTCCGAAGATTGAGGAACGGATCGGAACTTAGTGCAGTTTATGACAAGTGCATTCCTTTGGCTCGTTGTTTTTTTTTTCTTGTGCAGCGGAGATAATGAGGCGTAAATAAGACATTCTGAAGAGGGCGGCTTGGTCCACCTGACAAGAGTCAATTACCACGATGCTCAATGGGTGTTCATTAGTTTTAATTAAGCCGTTTTGTAGTTGGATGATGAAGCTCCATTTGCTCTAATCAAAAACAAGAGGCGTGTACAGCCAAGTACAAAGAGAGAGAGAGAGAGAGAGACAGAGAGAGATTGGAGAGAGAGGAAGAAAGTGCGATAGAGGAAAAGAGAGAGGAAGAGAGAGATAGGAAGAGAAAGAGACTGGAGAGAGAGAGAGAGAGAGAGAGAGAGAGAGAGAGAGAGAGATGGAGAAGTGAGAGAGAGGAAGAGAGATTTTACAGCGAGAGGAACTGAAAGAGTGAAGGATAGAGAGATTGGGAAGGATAGAGTCAATAAAAGATGTGTGGGGCAAACCGAGAGGCAGAACACAGAGGAAAGAGAAGAACAGAACTCTTACATTTTAGCACATTACACCTTACATTATACTCAACATGCACTTACATTATACTCACACTTATATGCACTTACATTGCAGCACATTATAGCGTACATTACATTCTCACTTGTCATGCACTTACATTATAGCACATTATGGCTCCTTTCAAAACGGACGACAGCTGCCTGCTGCCTCCCTCCCTAAATAGAGAGTTGTCTCACGAAACATGACTTTGGATTAAATGCATCTTTTAAAAATGAGCGAAGGAGCGTTGGTTAACACTACGGTCATCTTTTAAAAATGAGCGAAGCACTCTAGAATGTGAACACTATGGCCAGAGTGAAAGAGAAAACAACAAAGTAATTCAAAGGAATTGAAGAGAGGTGTGTGTGTGTGTGTGTGTGTGTGTGTGTGTGTGTGTGTGTGTGTGTGTGTGTGTGTGTGTGTGTGTGTGTGTGTGTGTGTGTGTGTGTGTGTTTGTATGCAGATACTGTATAACTGATTAAATAAATTATAGGACAATAGACATTTTACTAAACTTAGAGTCCAATCTAACCTTTCCCTTTATATGCAGCTAAGTATCAGCGCCAGGGGAAGCAAGCTAGGCTTAGGGGCTATATTGTCCTTCCTCTTTACATCTTTACAGACTTTACATCAGTAAAATGTGGAATTGCTTTATTCAAATACTTGGACATGGGAGGAGAAAACATCATGTCCTCCATAGAAATCCACTGGACTGTAAGGTTAGTGAAATGCAGTCTGTAGTCCTACAGAAATGGACTGATATACAGGAATACTACCACAGCTGATGCATGGCTACCTATCAGCGCAGCAATAGTGTGTTGAATTTGAGGACACTGATGTGTTGTTTCAATTGTGTTGAGCGATAGAAATGGTCTTGGTTTGTTTGTTTTCTCAACACAAAAAAAAGCTCCAAGTGTGTGTGCTTTGCTTAAAAAAACACCATTTCTACTTTCCTTTGCTGACATCTATCCTTCTTGCTTGATTACCTCTTCAGGTTGCTCACAAGTGGCACAATCATCCTCTGGTACACACGCGCACACACACATACACACACACACACACACACACACACACACACACACACACACACACACACACACACACACACACACACACACACACACACACACACACACACACACACACACTGACATCATCCTCAGTTTCCATTGTGTGTGATGGTGATGCATATTACTACTCAGTTCTCCTTTTTGCATTGTAGCCTGAATGTCAGTTGTCATCGCTAAAGTCGCTTAAGTCTGATTCATATTCATTTCAAAGTATCTGCGATGGTTTGGAACTTTTAAACCGGAATCGCTCTAAGAAGAGATTGAACGGGCCTGCCCACAAGTGGACAGTTACTGTCCTCTGTGGTCCTGATCACTGACCAGCGGTCATGAAGACAAGGACGAGTGGCCAGATTGCCTCTGAGCTCCATCGCCTCTCGTGTCACGGACCCCATCCCTCCGCACGAGAGAGACTTCGATTACCTGCCTCAGACCCGCACGCAACATCAGCCGTCTAATAACGCACGCTTACCGGGAGACAAACAGCTGGTGTCCCG
>NC_085010.1:7033879-7036379 GCF_963854185.1 Sardina pilchardus | reverse complement strand
CACCAACTAAAAACGGCCATGCACCACCACCCACAGAATCGAGAAAGATCTATCAATCTGTCAATCCTTTCCGTGTCCGGGCCGGGTGAGGTTTCCCGTGTTGAGTCAAATTACACAAAATAGAACTGGAGTCCTATTCCATTATTCCTAGCTGCGGTATTCAGGCGTGCTGCGGCCTGCTTTGAACACTGAAGTAAACGCTCCGGGCCCCGTCGGACACCCAGCTAAGGGCATCCGGGGAGCGCCGGGAGGCACTACCAACATCCAACTACGAGCTTTTTAACTGCAGCAACTTTAATATACGCTATTGGAGCTGGAATTACCGTGGCTGCTGGCACCAGACTTGCCCTCCAATGGGTCCTCGCCCATGGGTTTAGGATACACTCATTCCAATTACAGGGCCTCGAAAGAGACCTGTATTGTTATTTTTCGTCACTACCTCACCGTGTCGGTAATGGGTAATTTGCGCGCCTGCTGCCTTCCTTGGATGTGGTAGCCGTTTCTCAGGCTCCCTCTCCGGAATCAAACCCTGATTCCCCGTTACCCGTGGTCACCATGGTAGGCGCCGAAAGTACCATCGAAAGTTGATAGGGCAGACATTCGAAAGACACGTCGCCGCCGCCGAGGGCGCGATCGGCCCGAGGTTATCTAGAGTCACCAAAGCGCGAGGCCCCCGGATGGGTTTTTGGATCTGATAAATGCACGCATCCGCAGGCCCCCGTGAAGGGGCCCAGTCAGCGCTCGTTTGCATGTATTAGCTCTGGAATTGCCACAGTTATCCAAGTACGGGTGGGAGCGATCAAAGGAACCATAACTGATTTAATGAGCCATTCGCAGTTTCACTGTACCGGCCGTGTGCACTTAGACCTGCATGGCTTAATCTTTGAGACAAGCATATGTTACTGGCAGGATCAGCCAGGTAGCTGCTCTTTACAGCTTGTGGGGTTGGCCTCCGAAGAGGTTGCCCCCGTGCGTTTGCTCTCGGTCGGGGGTAACTGGTACCACACGTCCGTGTGTGTGCACCTGGGAAGACTCGGAAAGTGTGTTTCTAGGCTGCCGAGGGGGTTGGGGCGGGCCGGGGTGTGAGCCCGGCCGCCCGGCCGCCCGCCCGCCTGCGGCCTCCTGTAGCGGGCCCCTGAGTCAGACGGGTCGGCTGTGTCTCGCAACAGAACGCTTCGGCAAGAGCGGGGGCGGAGGCTCCTTGGAGCCCCATAAGCCCCCTGCCTGGAGGCCGACGCGCTGGGTCGGGGAGGGGGGGTCCGAACGCGGACGGTCGGGGTGCCTCCCCAGGCGCGTCTGGTATTCCCATCCACCAGAGAGAGGGTCAAACCGGGGCTTGGCGAAGCGCTGGACCGCTTCCCTGGAGCTTAGAAAGTGCCGTGATTTTTTCTAAGTCCACTTTTTCTGCGCACCCTCATTAACGTGCCGACACCCCACCGGGGGGGGGGGGGGGTTCGGTACCCTCCAGGCCAAGGGGACCTCGCTCGCAAGTGTCTGAAACCGTCGGACGCTTTTCTCGGCGCTCCCCTGCCTTCGTTTCTGGAGCTCGCCACTTGCCCAGGCTATATAATTAAATAAATGGGGACTTAGTCTCTGGAGCGAAAAATGTGCTTTCTCCTATGATGGACCTGGGCTTCCCATGATGGACCTAGGCTTCCCATGATGGACCTGCGCTGCCCATGATGGACCTGCACTGCCTATGATGGACCTGTGCTTCCCATGATGGACCTGCGCTTCTTCCTATGATGGACCTGCACTTCCCATGATGGACCTGCGCAATAACTCTTTTTGGCCATCGGATGGCGCTGTCCATTTTACCCTTTTTTGGGCTTCTTCGCCCGTTTTCGCTCGTTTTTTAAAAAAAAACTTCAACTCTCTCGCCTCGCGTGGGCCTGAGAGGAGGTGGGGGTCCTCTGGCTGCCCCCCCAAGACCCCCGCACACACCTGCTTGCTTGCCTCTCTCCGCCCCGGCTATGGCGGGCCCCTGCACCCCCCCGCAGACCCCCGCACTCCCCTGCTTGCCACCCCGGCTATGGCGGGCCCCTGCACCCCCCCGCAGACCCCCGCACACCCCTGCTTGCCACCCCGGCTATGGCGGGCCCCTGCACCCCCCCGCAGACCCCCGCACACCCCTGCTTGCCACCCCGGCTATGGCGGGCCCCTGCACCCCCCCGCAGACCCCCGCACTCCCCTGCTTGCCACCCCGGCTATGGCGGGCCCCTGCACCCCCCCGCAGACCCCCGCACACCCCTGCTTGCCACCTTGTCTCTGGAGAGAAATATTTTTTTCTCACCCATGATGGACCTAGGAAATAAATAAATAAGTCTGGACTTAGGCCCTGGACCGTCCGCTGCCCCGGACCTCCAGGGGGGAGACCTCCTCCGCCTCTCTGCCTGCCCGGCGGAGGGCCCCTCTATCCGGCCACGGGGACCGGCCCGCGCCGCCCCACACCTCCGGGGGACACGCCCCCTTCCGGACCTCCAGACTTAAGCACCCTTAA
>NC_085010.1:7011379-7016379 GCF_963854185.1 Sardina pilchardus | reverse complement strand
CTCTTTTTTATTTGAATTTGAATTTGAATTTGAGAGAGAGAAAGAGAGAAAGTGATAGACAGAGGATACATGGTCTTTTGGCCCCCTGATACAAGTTTTAAAGGTATACTATGCAGGATTGGCGATTTCATCGCCGGTTTCGCTTTCATTTTTCGTTTTCGCTCGTTTTATGCTTGCATATTTCTCTGCAGAGCTTCCCCTACAGCTTTAGCGTGTATATTTGACAAGACTCCTCAATCGGTCAGTCTGCCGTGCCTTTTCATGAGACTTTACATGACACTTCCTGGAGTAGAGCATGGGTGCGTGCCCGGTGTCTCCTGAAGTTGCAAGTGTGGTTCTACCGCTACAGACCACTGGGGCAGCCGAAAAAAACACCGTTCGACGGGTAATGACTCATTTAATCATATATAACAGTATGGAACGAATTGATTAACTGAAAAACGCTGCATAGTTTACCTTTAACAAAAATAATAAAGACTCTCCTCTCATTTTCTTTTCTCAATTTCAGGTTAGGGTTATAATTAGGGTTAGGGTTAGCTTGAGAGAAAGAGAGAGAAAGATAAAGAGAATGTTAGAGGGAGATATAAAGAGTGATCGAGAAAGAGAAAGTGATAGAGAGAGAGAGAAAGAGTGATAGAGAGGGATAGAGAATTAGAGAGAGGGGCCCATATGGATGCTTGATAGAACACACACAATCCCTCACCATTACAGAATGACGTCACTGAAACACTGCCAACAGATTAATGAAGTGAAATTTATCAAGACTTTTTTTCTCTTTTTTCTTTTTCTTTGCCTTACACTTTCTCCCATTGAAGTTTTAATGAGGTTTTGTCACACAGGGTTGCAGACAACAGGTGTGAATGTGTGTGTGTGTGTGTGTGTGTGTGTGTGTCAGTGTACAGGTGCCCAAGCTCCATAAATCCCACCTCACTCAGGAGCACAAACACACACACACACACACACACACACACACACACACACACCTTCTCTAATAATAGAGTTGCGAGCTCCCATGCATTTTTCATGTTTTTTCCCCCTCTCCTCCACAGATGGCTCTCTGCCTCTATGACACGAGAGGAGAGATCTTGACTCGCGTGGAACCCACAAGGAACAACAAGAGGGCCATTAGTGCTGGCGCCATGGCGACAGTTGACTTGACTGTTACTGCCCTCTCACACCCCCCAGGTATCTATCTATCTATCTATCTATCTACATGTATGTATCTATCTATCTGTCTGTCTGTCTGTCTGTCTGTCTGTCTGTCTGTCTGTCTGTCTAAGAACAGTGTCTTACTTTGATTTTGGTCCAACCAAAAGTACCGTTTTATCGTCATATAGCTTTAAAACGATTAAATTGTTGCTCATCCACTGACTAATGATAGCCTGGCCCCACCCACCTACACCTTCTTTCAGGGAGATCCAGAGCGGTAGAGAAAAGAGTGGCCACACTCCCATAAGAGACCGTGGGAAATAAATAGTAGCGCTTCCCATGCCAGTTATGGAAGTTTTGGACCTTCAAACAGCCAATCAGTCAATAGTCAGTGAGTTAATTCATTGATTACACCATCCAGCCTCCGAAGTAGATCACACCCTCCTGCGATTCAGCCATTCAGCGCATTGTGTGGCAGCAACATCAAAGAGTATAAAAACCAGTGTTGGGAAGGTTACTTTAGAAATGTAATGTGTTACAGTTAAAGTTTAAAATGTAATAGTAGTGTAACTATTTGAATAACTTTATCTGAGGTATGTAACTAATTACTTTTTGATTACTTTTTGATTGCTTTTCTGATTTTTTAATGATATGTATAGTCCCCAAACAACAACACCTCCAAACAAGTGTGTGAGTATAGTAGGCAGTAGGCAACAGGGCTGCAGGTTGCAGGGTTTCTGTTGGCCCTGGTGGTAAATGACAGGGGGAGTATGGCCCCAATGCTGCGTGTTGATATATCATGTCATCCATTACTGTGCTGTTAGATTGTTAAGGTTTCTCCCATCCTCCAGACTCAAACACATCAAGGAGAGGAGGAGGAGGTGGAGAGGAGGAGGAGAGGGCTTCTTAGCGTTGATATATCATGCCATCCATTACTGTGCTGTTAGTTTGCTCAGGCCTCTCACGTCCTCCTGACTGAAACTCATCAGCTTGATGCATTACCAGCTCAACACACATGAGAGCAGAGGAGAGGAAGAGGAGGAGGAGGAGGAGAGGAGTGCCTATGAGGAGAGGAGAGAAGAGGAAGATGAGAGAAAGGAGCAGTGATGGGCAAGCTACTTAGAAAATGTAGTGAGCTAAGCTACCAGCTACTCTGTATTAAATGAAGCTTAGCTACACAAAAGCTACCTAAAGACAAAATGTAGCAAGCTAAGTTACATAAATTTCACAAAAGTAGCTTACTACATCAGAAGCTACTTTGTAATTTACAAAACAATGAACATAAACCAATAAAGTGAACTTCTTCATGACATGTCAGTGATATGGCAATGACCCAGCCAACATAATTCAGCATACAATATACAGTAACTTAATTATCTTGGTGTACACATGTGGGCTATAACATATGTTCAGTTCAAAAACAATAACCAAAATCAATTTGAGAAAAACAGGCTCCATGTAGTGAAAGGAAGGTAGGGCCTATACTGAGTGAGTGTGCATATGTGGTCCAAATTAGATTTGCCCATTTCTTAAGTTTGCAGGATAAACTTAAAGCTACATTTTTACGGTTACTCAAGCTCTTAACTCTATATTCTAAGTACTTCATTGTTGGGTGGGTTTTCGCCTCTATAAGCTTCACCTCCCAGTTTCATTCCACTTGGCTGAGATGTTGGTGCTACGTTTAGAAGTACAATTAGGCCTACCCATTCAGTTTATTTTTACCACAAGCAATATTAAACTTGTGAGCTCCACAAATGCTCTGGAAAATGTAGCTTCTGTAAAAGCTACAGCACTACATGGTCAAAAAAACAGCTAAGCTACTGAAAAGCTATCTGCTTCAGAAAATAGCTACACTACCACCAAGCTACTGAGAAATGTAGCTAAGCTAGTAGCTTCGCTACAAGTAGTGAAGCTACTGCCCATCACTGGAAAGGAGAGGGGTAAGAGGAGGAGAGGAGAACAGGAAGAGGAGAGGAGTGAAAATACAGGAGGAGATGATAGTACATCAAGAGAGGAAAGGATAGCATGAGAGGACAAAGGAAGAAAAGAGGAGGAGAGGAGTGCAGGGGAGGAGAACATGAAGAGGAAGAAGAGGAGAGGAGGAAAAACACAGGAGGAGACAATATAGTAGGAGTGGATGAGAGGGGAGGAGAGCAAGAGAGGAAGAGGAGGTGAGGAGAGGAGAAGAGAGGAGGATGGGATGAAAAGAGGAAGAGGGAAATAGAGGAGGAGAGGAGGAAAGGAAAGTAAGGAGGCCTTTCCCATGGCCATATAGCTACCATAGAGGACACCAAGGTCAAGCCTTTGGTATTTTTTTCTTCAAATTTCATGTGTTAAATACAAATAGTCAACGAGACAATTATCCTTGAATCAACACACCGCTACATGACATGTCACTGCAAATACCTCTGACATGTCAAAATGAAAGTAGAGTCGACTCGACTTGCAGAGTGTGTCCTAAACTAATTAAGGCAACGCACTTCACATAAAATCCAATACCCTTAAATCCATTGTAAATAAACTTGACGGGTGGTTAATTTCTAGCCTGACTCTCGCCAGACCCTTGTAGTTCCGCCATGCTCCACAAGAGGCGTTTCGCTGAGCTCCACACAAGGGTCTGGACGCGAGGGCAATCCAAACCCCTGCCACAGTGATCAAAAAATGAGCAGCCAATCAGGAGCGCCGAAGCGAGTGTTTGATTCAAATAACAATGCCGGCACGCAGCGAGGAGTCTTGTGCTGACATTGATTCTGCTATTTCAACCGTTTTGTCGAATCTATCGAGTATTCATTCTTTCAGAGAATAGTTTTGAAGACATTTGTTGGTGGCAAGGATGTTTTTACTCTTCTTCCGACCGGGTTTGGCAAGAACTTGAAGAAGCCTAGCACGTCAATCAAGATAACAGGCAAGTGGTTTATCAAATTACATGCGAGGATGTTTTACAAGGACCCGCCTTCAGAAATACATCTACTATCGAGAAGTCCCAGATCCTTGTGTGAAGCAGACAGCGAACTACAGGATCTGGCGAAAGTCAGGTTAGTTAATTTCTGCCAGTAATCTTAATTCATGTGACTCGAGCAAAGGCTGCAACAAAGTTAACATTTGGAGAGCCAGCAGAAGTTTAGCAGACACAGAGAGGGGAAGGTGAGACAGCTATGGCTGAATACAATCAAGATGCCTTTGGGGTTCCAATGAGATGCTAACCTTCAATGGAGCTGCAGTTAGCTAACCTGCACTGTAAATTCAGCCATATCAATGCTGTATGGGATGGATATTATCTCATGACCCAAACAAACAGTAAGTTATTATCAAATTATATCAATTATTGATTAGTAATTTGTAACCTGTTGGTTTACAGTAATAAATCCATCACAGGAGACAGGAGATAGAAATCAGGCAGTTGGGGAGAAGATGATAATGTGATGATATGGAAATGATAGGTGAAGGGCCCTCCCAAGTGAGTGAGAGTCAAGATTTGAGCCCAAAGTCCTGTAGTGTAAAGGCCGGCGCCCACTGGACACACCGTTCAGCAGTGTGGGCTTGATGCGCAGGATTTTAGAACAGTTTTCTAACCCTGTGTGGTTGCCGCACGTGGGCTTTTCCCCCGTTAAAAAACAGTGGAGTTCTGTTTTTTTTTTTTCTTGTCGTGTCGCGCCACGTACGTGTCCGGTGGGCGCCGGCCTTAAGGGTTCCAGCGAGGCACTTGACCTTTGACCTCTGCATTTGAAGAATGCTAGCTACCGCTGTGGCCCACACCTCCCACTCTGCTCAGAGCGAGAACGTTTAGTCAGACACGGACAGACTTTACTTTACTTTACTTTACTTTAGAAAAGTCTGGGAGTGTTTGTGAA
>NC_085010.1:7003879-7006379 GCF_963854185.1 Sardina pilchardus | reverse complement strand
TCTATTTGATAGTTTGATTCTTAATGGTGAAGTTCTAAAAGAAAAAAAAAGGCAGGACGGGGGTAGCGACGGGCCCCGGGAGGTCACGGGCCCTGGTGTGACTGCACCGGCTGCACCTACTATAGTTACGCCACTGGTGATTATCCATTCCTTGCTCCCTCCCTTCAGTTATTCAAATACCTTTATCAAAACAGATAAAACTTTCTGTCACTAATGTGTGTGTGTTTGTGTGTGTGTGTGTGTGTGTGTGTGTGTGTGTGTGTGTGAGAGAGAGAGAGAGATAGAGAGACCCAGAACACCCAGTGACTTCCATATATCTCTGTAATGTGTATGTGTGTGTGCATGGATGTGAGAGACCCAGAGCAACCAGTGACTTCCATTTATCTCTGGAAAAGGATGTGTGTGTGTGTGTGTGTGTGTGTGTGTGTGTGTGTTTAGATGTATGTGTGTGTGTGTGTGTGTGTGTGTGTGTGTGTATGTCATGGTGGTTGGAACACTGATTAATTAAGCCCAACTAAGTTCTGTAAGTGCACATGATGGATGACCAAGCTACTTTAATGTTTGTTTAATGTTACAGTGTTTGTGAGTGTGTGTGTGTGTGTGTGTGTGTGAGTGAGAGAGAGAGAGAGAGAGAGAGAGAGAGATACAGAGAGAGAGAGAGAGATGGAAATGGTGAGGTTAGTGAGAACTAAAACACATAACAACATACATAACTAGATACTGCATCGGACTCCAGAACATACGTCAATAGCACTGCCATCCAGCTGGGGACAAATTTTCAACAGCCAATCACTGGAGGCCAATGGAGAGACAGGTGTGTCTGATTGGACATCACACAGGTGTCTCTGATTGGACATCACACAGGTGCCTCTGATTGGACATCACACAGGTGCCTCTGATTGGACATTACAAAGGTGTGTCTGATTGGACATCACACAAGTGTCTCTGATTGGACATCACACAAGTGTCTCTGATTGGACATCACACAGGTGTGTCTGATTGGACATCACACAGGTGCCTCTGATTGGACATCACACAGGTGCCTCTGATTGGACATCACAAAGGTGTCTCTGATTGGACATCACACAGGTGCCTCTGATTGGACATCATACAGGTGCCTTCCGATTTGAAAACACACAGGTGTGTCTGATTGAATGTACTGTAGTCAGTAAGGTGTTTGCCCTCAGCAATATGGCGTACCAATATGTATGCCTCTTAATAGAACTCAAAGGACAATGTGGTATCTAGGTTTTTCATATCTACGTATAAAAAGATATTAAACATGAAAAGAAAATGAAAAAAAAGATATACACATCGTGTCTGTTTTGTCTTGGATAGATGGACAAAACGGACAGGCCAACACCACACACACAGGTTGTGTCTAGAAGTCAAGCGTGCACGCTGGGCAGTGTGCATTTTCCGGAAGTTACGTCAGAATAGACTGTCCGACTGTCAAGCGCTCTCACTAGTTGGCTACTTCGTTTGGCGTGATTTCCAAGCATGCATCGATGCATCTTTTTTGCCCTCAGGTATCCCATAATCCATTGCGCAGCGCAGGTCAAGCTCCACACGTCATGCAAATCGTCAACACACCCCCCTCCCCGAGTCAGGTGACGCCAACTAGTTAGTGCTGTCCAAATGTAGGTAGGGACACATACTGAGGAGCAAGCTAACTAATACGCTACTGGGAAGAAGGTACTACCCAGCGTGCACGCTTGACTTCTGGACATAACCACAGACACACAGACCAACACCACACACACAGACACATAGACCAACACCACACACACAGACACACAGACGAACACTACGTACACAGACACACAGACCAAGCAAGACAGACCGACTTACAGGCAGATGGGCCAGAACCAGAAAAGCAGATGGAGAGACAGACAGACAGATGGAGAGACAGACAGACAGATGGAGAGACAGACAGTGAGCTGCACAGACAACAACATGTCCAGTGGCAGACACACAGACACAGACAGACATGCCAACAGTTAAGCACACAATCTGCACTGGGTCATACAAACAGTGAAACACACACTCTGCACTGGGTCATACCAACAGTGAAACACACACTCTGCACTGGGTCACAACAGACAGTGAAATGAATACTCTCCAGTGGACTCACAGTGAGAGAAATAGACACTCTACATTGGGTTTAGAGGTAAAATGATCTAGTGTGTGTGTGTGTGCGTGTGTGTGTGTGTGTGTGTGTGTGTGTGTGGACGCCATGGCCACATTCACACTTGCTTGAGATAATTGTATTGATTTAATGTGTACACTTTGAACAGCCCTCGAAAGCCATCTGTAGCTAATTCACAGACTGGAGCGGCGCGCAGTGTGCAAACAGAGATATGCACTATGCTTGAACACACACGCACACACACACACACACGCACACACACACACACGCACACACACACATGTACCACAACGACACACACACACACACACACACACACACGTAACACAACAAACACACATACACACACAC
>NC_085010.1:6988879-6991379 GCF_963854185.1 Sardina pilchardus | reverse complement strand
ACACACACACACACACATCTTAGCATTGTCTCTACTGATAGACTTGGTTTGCGCTGAAGTGCGTAGTAATAATGTGTAGCGCGCCCCACTATAGAAGGAATAACCTATAGGAGCATGCTTCTGGAGATTACCCATGACATTTGCACAGACAATCAGTTGGAAAGCATTTGTGACATTTGAAGGTTAGCAAGCATTTTATGTGTGAAATGGCCTATTGTGCAATAAGTAATTGAACACAACACTGCAAAACACACACGCTCTCTCTTACACATATACATACACATACACATACTGTACACACACTCTCTGTCTCTCTTTCTGTCTCTTGCTCTCTCTCTCCCTCACACATATACACATATACACACACACACACACATTGGCAGTCTCCCTTTACTCATTGTCCAGCTGGATAATTAAGCCTGGAGGGGCCCGATGGAATGAGAGATAGAGGGGGGAGAGAAGGAGAGAGAGATGGAGAGAAAGGAAGGGAGAGAGAGAGAGAGACTGATGAGCGTGAGGGTAAAAATGGGAGAATTACACGCAGAGAGAGAGGAGAAGAAAAGAGAAAGATAAATGCCAGAACAGAGAGAGAGAGAGAGAGAGAGAGAGAGATGTGGAAAAGAGATATGGGGGGAGAGCGAGAGAGAGAGCAAAGGGTAGAAGACTGGAAGAAAGAAGAAAAGAATGAAACAAACATGTGAAAGAGTGCGACGGATGGACAATGAGAGGTGTGGAGTGTCCGTCTCCTGAGGCCTTCAGCACACTCCCTCTCCATCAGCCTCGGAAGGAGCGAGGGATGCAGAGAGGGGGGAGGAAAGAGAGGAGCAGTGACGATGGAGTCACCCCAGTAGACTCAGCTAGAATGAAGAGAGAGAGAGAGAGAGAGAGAGAGAGAGAAGGGGAGGGAGAGTGAGGGATAGAAAGAAGAGAAAAGGAAGAGAGAGAGGGAGGAAGAGAGGGAGAGAGGGGGGGTTGAGGTTTCCACCTTTACAGGCTTATGTCTGGTAATACAGCTGGCGGTCTGACCACACCACCATCAAGTGCAGTAGAAGAGAGGAGAGAGAGAGGGATAGAGAGAGACAGAGAGGAGAGAGAGGGATAGAGAGAGGGAGAAAGAGAGGAAAGAGAGGGGGAGATGGAGAAAGAGAGGGAGAAAGAGGGAGAGAGGGAGAATGAGAGGGGAATAGAGAGATATAGAAAGAGGATTAAGGTATCAATCTCTCTACGCTTAGCTATGAAGACGTGTGTGTGTGTGTGTGTGTGTGTGTGTGTGCTGTGTGTGCATGTACGTGTGTGTGCCATGAATCAGATAAGAGTCAGAAACACTCAGGTGGACAGAAGAGCCTGAAGCGATTACTGACAGTCAAGTCAAGTCAGCCTCCATGTCATGACACCCCACCCCCCCTTCCCTGTGTGCTCCTGTCTCCCGATATCTCATTACCCACTTTTCCTGAGATTCATTTCTCTTCCTCTCTCTTTTCATTCCCTCTGTCCTTCCTTCTTCACAGTTTAGTATGATTACCAAATAAGCACTTCCCTATACTTTATATGACATTGATGTCCATGATAACTGGAGGGGATTTGTTTTCAAATGAATTTCTCCTTTCAAAACATCTGAGGAGGAGTATTAAATACCAGGCTGGATTGGGCCCCTGCTGTATACTGCTTTCAATGTTTTGAACCTTAGATTTTCTTTTCTGGCTTGTTGCATGTAAACATGTGTGAACTACATGGAACGCATAGCATAGCAGTACAGTGCAAAACATCACCAACACTCAGGGCCAGATGTACTAACATTTTGCGCCCATTTCAGGCGTAACGTGCGCGTATAAACATGGGGAGGATATGTACAAACAAGCCGCAATGAGGGAAACGCGCAGACTGCCTGCCGTGGGAGCTGAAAATGGCTATTTGCGCTTTTCCGTGTCATGCATATTAATTCCTGGGCAGATCAGGTGAAAATGGGTGTAACGCGCAAGTACAGGGGAGGAGAGGTGCTAATAGCGATTGATTAAGTATTCCGCCAGATGTATGAAAACAGCGCACGTCTATTTTGCGTTGAAAAACTTCCGCCTTCTGAAAGCAGGTGTAATCCAGATTGCGGTTAAATGCGTCTATTAGAAAAACTTTTAGAGACAGCTGAATCAATATTCAGAGCATCCGTTTTCTTCATTGTACTATGTCAAAAGCAACCTTAACTTTTGTTTGCCTCTCTAAAATCGTATTTTCTCTTTCACGACATAGCCTACACTTCCCAATCTGTTACACTAGGCATTAAATCATATCCCAAGTCTACGTGCAGTAAATGGTTCAAGTATTTTTTTTAAGTGGATTTGAAGAACTACTAGGCCTACTCTGTCTGTCGCTGCTCGTTGACATCTCTTTGTATCATGTATGATCGCTAAACTTTGATTCTTTTTAATGTTGCAATATTCAACTGCGCTCGTTGTTCAGCTTTGCATGCGCAAATTGGGTGGTACAGGGGGCGGGAACGGGCGAC
>NC_085010.1:6968879-6973879 GCF_963854185.1 Sardina pilchardus | reverse complement strand
GTGTGTGCATGTGTGCGTGTGTATGTGTGTGTTTGTGTGTGTTTGTGTATATGCATGCATGTGCATGTCTGTGTGTGTGAATGTGTCTGTGTTTGTGTGTGTGTGTGTGTGTGTGTGTATGTGGTAGGGAGGATCAGGTGCATAGAGAGGTGCTAGACAGCAGCATACGGTCCCCAGCAGGAAGCTGTGAATGTGGCCTCACTGCCCCATGGTCAACCTGTGAACATCATCCCCACCAAGGCCCCGTGCTGGACAAGACAAGACAGAGACACTTCCTCCAGATACACACACACACACACACACACACACACACACACACTGCCACATGGTCAACCTCTGAACATCATCCCCACCAAGACCCCGTGCTGGACAAGACAGAGACACTTCCTCCAGATACACACACACTCGAAGATTACTGTACTAAGTGATGTCATGTGCACTAATCTCTAACACTGTACATCTGAGAGACTCATAGTCTGATAGGACCCTCCGCCTGTGCGATGGGGCAACGATCAGGTGTTATCATATCCTTCACCAGGTACGGTAACATCCTCCACCTGCGTGATGGGGCAAAGTTCAGGTGTTACCATCCCTTCACCTGTGTGATAATATCATAGCTATGGGTTAGGAACGATCACGTCCTTCACCTGTGTCATCATCGGGGTCAGGTATATTCATACCCTTCACCCGTAGGCTACGGGGTCAGGAATAACCTACCCAAAATACCCTTCACCTGTATCATGTGGGCTATGGGGTTTCTCTTGTAACAGTGCATGGACAGGTAAGAAGGCCTGGAGCAGTTAAAGTAGTAGGAGACAGAGGAAGTGGAGAGAGAGGAAGAGGAGGAGGAGGAGGAGGAGGAGAGAGTGAAGGGGAAACGAGTGCTGTTAGGAAGCAACTCATAAGCTCCATCACAGGCAGGTCACATCCGAGAGCCAGCGCCGCGCTCAGACACAACAGCACAGCAGCCATTAGGGACTACACAGTGGTCACATCCAATTACAGGCCAGAGAGGAGACGAGACCAGAGAAGAGAGGGAGGAGAGAGAGAGAGAGAGAGAGAGAGAGAGAGAGATGAGACAGAGGGAGATGAGAGGGGAGAGAGAGAGGGAGAGAGTAAAGGGGAGAGAGAGAGATAAGTTGGACAGGGACTGGGAGAGAGAGAGAAATTGAAAAACAGAGAGAAAAACAAGTGGAGAGCCAAAGAGAGCGAGAAAGAGAAAAGTCAGAAGGGAGAAACGAACAGATGAATTAAAAAAAAGTTAACACAGTGTGATAGAGAGAGGAAGAAAGAAAGAGGGACAGAGATAGAGAAAGAGAGAGATGGAGAGATTTAGCAATAAAATAGCAACTGGGTGAGAGAGAAAGAGAGAGGGAGAGCAAGAGAGATAGAGAGAGACACAGTGAGAGAGAGTGTGTGTGTGTGTGTGAGAAAGAGGGAGATAGACAAAGAAATAGACACAGTGAGAGAGAGAGAGAGAGAGAGAGAGAGAGAGAGTGTGTGTGTGTGTTTGTGTGTGTGTGAGAGAGAGAGAGAGCTGGTTACTTACCTTCACATGGTGTTTTGAACCAAATGCACAGTTGGCACTAGCTGTCAGTTTGTGTGGTGGCTGCTGTCTCACACACACACACACACACACACACACACACACACAGTCGCTGCTGTCTGGTTGGCGGCGCCCCTTGTACTGGGACACAAATTGAAGCGGACGGTAAACAGTCATTAGCACAAGGCTGGAGCCGCCGCCTGGCAGGGAGCACACACACACACACACACACATACACACACACAGACTACAGACACACACACACACACACACAGACTACAGACACACACACAGACTACAGACACACACGCACACACACACACACACACACGGACACCACACACACACACACACTAACCACATACACACACACAAACAGACTACAGACACACACACACACACACACACACACTGCATACACACACACACACACACACCACATACACCCACTCACCATATACACCACACACACACCACACGGGCCTGTTAGGCTGAATTAGGGAAGATGAAACACACACACACACAGACAGATATGCAAAAATACAAGCCATCATCGACACACATGTCCGCACACACATTCAAACACACAAACATACACACATTCACACACTCTCTCTCTCTCTCTCACACACACACACACACACACACACACACACACTGAGATAAGCAGAGTGAAATTGAGAGATTGAGATTTATCCGGTGAGACTCAGGGCGCTGGTTTGTCCTCTTAGTGTGTGTGTGAAGATGCAATTTACCTGCACTGCAGCACCACATGCAAACACACATCTCCCTATCTCAACAGGCACTCATTACTCTCAATGACAATGCAAGGAGCACACACTCACACATACACACTGTGTGCTGTGTTTTCGACATGTATTGTTATATGCTTAATGTATGCAGTAGACATACAGCACAGTACAACAGCTTCCCGTTGTTGCTGTTGTTGTTGTTCCATTGCCTCGTCCTCCCTAGTCCTCTCCTTCTCCATCTTTTCCTGGGCGCTGAAAGAGGTCAGATACAGGCCAGAGAATCAGAGTAAATGACCGGCCAATTAAATCAGCTTTCTAGGCCAAGTGTACTTGCGTACAAGGCATTTGATGAAGCCATCTCTCTGCATTTATCCCATCTGTGATATAGTGAGCATACAGAGCACACACAGTGAGGTGAAGCACACACTAAAATGGAGCAGTAGGTGCTTTGCTCACTTGAATCATGGATGTGGATTTCTCCTACTGGTCGAGGTTTGAACTGGCAACCCTTCTATTACAAGCCTGGAGCCTTAAACACGAGGCCAGAACTGCCCATTGGGCAAGTATCCAACACTCCAAAGATGGTTCATCTATCTAAATGTAATATAGTGTCAGGATCCATTACCAATGATGTGTCTTCATCCATGAGGCCATCTCACTGGAGCACTGCCACACTGTGATGGGGGTGATTAAAACACTATGAATTAATATGTGTGTGTGTGTGTGTCTGTGTGTGTGTGTGTGTGTGTGTGTGTGTGTGTGTGTGTGTGTGTGTGTGTGTGTGTGTGTGTGTGTCTGTGTGTGTCTGTGTGTGTACGTGTATGTGTGGTCTCGTGTGTGTGTGTGTGTGTGTGTGTGTGTGTGTGTGTGTGTGCGTGTGTGAGGCACTTCTTATATATGTATGTTCGGTTGGTACAGTACAGTAAGTGAGAACGTACATTGTGTGTGTGTGAGAGAGAGAGAGAGAGATAGAGAGAGACAGAGAAAGAGAGAGAGAGAGAAATGGAGAGACCAGGTCAGGCTATCCCCACACTGAGCACACATACTTACTGAGCTTGGCTTGGCTGCATGGGGAGAATCCAAAGCAATTCCATGGTAGTAGTTTTATAATGTGAAAATGACCATTTTCTGGCAGATAGACAGAACAAGATGAGAATGAGAAGAAATGGAGGGAGAGAGAGTGAGAGAGAGAAAGAGAGAGAATTGGAGAGAAATGGGAGAGAGAGAGAGAGAGAGAGAGAGAGAAAGAGAAAGAGAAAGAGAGAGAGTGGTACTGAGGTGAAGATAAGAGGGCCGTGTGATTTCTGCAAGGTTAAGGAGGTTAAGGAGGTGTGTGTGTGTGTGGGGGGGGGGGGGGGGGGTAAATTGCCATTTGGTCTGTAGGTAAGAGAGGGAAAATAAGGGCTACCAGGTGAAATAGGGCCAATAATGGAAGCGCAAAAAACAGGAAATCCCACCATCTCTCTTTCTCTCCCTCTATCTCTCTCTCTTCCTCATCTCTCTGTCTCTCTCTCGTCACCATCTCTTTCTCCCTTGCCCCATATCTCCCTCTCTCTTTCTCTCTCTCCCCCTCTTTCTCTCCTCCCCCTCTCTCCTTTTCTGTCTCCTTTGCCCCACCTCTCTCTCTCCTTCTCCCTTGTCGGCTGTTTTTATGGAGATAAATGGCAGCAGATAGGCGTGAGGCGTAGTGTGGTGGTGAGCAGGCACATCGTCCACATGAGGAGCAGCGAGAGCGGCTCATGCAGCTAATCAGCCCTGATGAAGAGGAGGAGGAGGAGGAGGAGGAGAGATAGAGCTTTACCACATCAGCACATTTACACACTACTGAACTACTACCATCTGAGGAGACAGTGAATGAGCGTGTGTGTGTGTGTGTGTGTGTGTGTGTGTGTGTGTGTGTGTGTGTGTATAGGTTGTGAGTGTGTGTTTGTGGGAGTAGGAATTTAAGTGTGTGTGTGTGTGTGTGTGTGTGTGTGTGTGTGTGTGTGTGTGTGTGTGTGTGTGTGTGTGTGTGTGTGTGTGTGTGTGTGTGTGTGTGCGTGCGTGTGTGTGTGTTAGAGAGAGGGACATAATGGCAAGACAATGCAAGAGAAAGCAAGAGATAAAGAAAAAGAATGGGGAGAGAGACAGAGAGAGTTAGAGAAATAGAGAGGGAGAGAGATGGATGGAAAGAAAGAGAAAGAGAGAGAGAGAGAGAGGGAGAGATAGAAGAGAGAGGGAGAGAGAGATAGGGAGAGAGGGAGCGAGGGAGTGCTAATGCCATTAAACTAAGACGGAGAGAGGAGCGGAGCGGAGGGGAGAGGAAGAGCTGGACTGTAATTGCGTATCCATCACTTGGAGGCTGGGGCCTGGCGTCCATTACAGCTTCACTTAAAAGACTGTTATTCCAGCCACAGCCCCCCCCCCCTCCACACACACACACACACACACACACAAAGGCCAATCAGTGCACTGTAAATATGGAGATGGCCCCACCATACATCACACAGGGTGATTAGGGCCTACCAGCACACACACAGGCTGGGGGAGTGTGTGAGTGTGAGTGTGCACGTGTGCATGTGGGTGTGCGTGTGCATGTGTGTGTGAGTATGTGACTGTAAGTGTGTGACTGTGAGTGTTTGTGTGTGTTTGTGTGTGTCTGTCTGTCTGTGTGTGTCTGTGTGAGTATGTGACTCTGTAAATGTGTGACTGAGTGTGTGTGT
>NC_085010.1:6813879-6961379 GCF_963854185.1 Sardina pilchardus | reverse complement strand
CATTCCTTGAGCAAGGCACCTAACTTTGCTATATCTGGCAAGGCAACACTAAAGCATTTTTTTCTCTGCCGCACGCAAACTATTTGTTTATCCAGCAAATGTCCACATGCCGTTCACCCTGTTACGAGTTGATGAACCACTGAAATCATTTTTGGAAACATTATTTTAAGGTACAAAACAAACTCTTTAGAGTGGCTTTAAACTCCTTCCACAGTTATAAACGTGCATAAAAGCATACAGCATGCTAAATAGAAGCCTGAATTATTTAACTCATGCAGTCACAGCACCCATCCCCCTGAAACCTTTTTGTCAATCACCTTTAGAAATCGGCATTCCTTCAAAGACGGCAAAAGGCTTTGTGAAGCAGAAGGGAGCCTCTCCTCCTCCACGGTGGCCGCCCGACCTCCATACCAATGAGCCTCCGTTTCCGTGGTGACGCAGTCATAGCGCATGGCTATTACCCATGAGGCAGCAGGTCAAGGCTGACCACGGTGACAGCTCTCTCCAGAGACCCGCGGTCACTGTTGACCGATCTAACACGTCGTGTCAGAGGTGGGGTGAGCTCTCCTCTTCGAGCGCTGGCTTCAGTTTGATGGGTTGACCTTCATCATTGCTGCTTTCACAGTCCGTATTGGTCATAGAGAAGCCCATTCTGTTTATCAGAGAATGGTTAGATGTATTAATGTTTACATCACAGAATTGTTTTACCCCCTCCACCACAGATGCACCCTCCCATTCATTGTCCATCCCTTCTACTACCCCCGATAACCCTCTCTTAGGCGGGTAAGTGTCTGGGCTACAGACTTCATAGCTACTTTCACAGTCTGTATTGGTCACAGAGAAGCCCATTCTGTTTATCAGAGAATGACACAACTGCCTGTAAGGTACTCAGACCACAAGCTAGCAAGCCGGTAATAGAAACTCATGGCTGGCAACAGAACAACACATGGTATTTATGGTTATGGTGAGATCGAGATCTCATCGTGGGGAAGGTATACCAGCTTATCTTACATGCATGCATCAATGACTGGCATTTAGTCTGAGACAGGGGCAATAACAGGCATATAGTATAGAAAGGGGCAATAACTGGCATTTAGTTGGACAGGGGCAATACCAGTAACTGACATTTAGTGTGAGACGGGCAATGTCAGGAGTCCTGTCTGAGACAGGGGCAGTAACAGGCATCTACCCTAGAAAAGGGGCAATAACTGGCATCTGGTCTGAGACAGGGGCAATAACAGACATTTAGTGTGAGACAGGGGCAATGTTGGACATCTAGTAAAGTAAGGGACAGGGCCAATGCTGGGGCTTCAGTCTGGGACAGGGGCATTTAGTTTGAAACAGGGGCAATAGCGCACATCTAGTTTGAGACAGGGGCAATAATGCACATCTAGTTTGAGACAGGGGCAATAATGCACATCTAATTTGAGACAGGGGCAATAATGCACATCTAGTTTGAGACAGGGGCAATGTGTGGTGTCCAGCGTGAGTGTGTCCACGCTACTTCCAGAGGGAGTAGAGAGCCAGCTGGCTCCATTCATTAGCTCAGCCTGCCTCTTCAGAAACCATTTGGCACTAATTAGAAATGAGCAGAGACGGGTGATGGATCACACACACACACACACACACACAACACAGACACACACACACACACACACACACACACACACACACTCACTCACTCACTCTCTCACACACACACACTCACTCTCACACACACACACACACACACACACACAAACACGTACTATACACGCTGACGCTGGTCTCCGGCCACAATGAACACCTCGTATCACTTTACAGTCGGAGCATGGAGGGGACAGACATGCACCACAGACTCTGTCTCTGTTCACTCTCTCTCTCTCATGATTTATTTCTCTCCATGTAACATTTATCCCACTGCCAACTCTTTCTTTCTCTCTGTCTCTCTCTCCCACTCATCTCTTCTTTCCTTTACTGTGTCTTTCTGTCTCTATCCTGCTCTCTCTCCCTATCTCTCTTCTTTAATTTACTCTCAATTTTCTTTACTTTCTTTCTCTCCCCCCTTCTCTCTCTCTTCTTTCCTCTTTACTGCATCTTTCTTGCTCTGTCCTGCTCTCTTTCTCCCTCCTTTTCTCTCTCTCTGTTCTGCTCTCCCTCTCTCTCTCTGTCCTGCTCTCTCTCCTTCTCTCTCTGTCTGTAGTTCCTTGGCCTCTCGTGGCCCTAATGAAACTCTCATTCTCACCTTGCCAGGAGCGATAGCACATGACAGAATGCTCTATGCAGCGCGCCGATGCCCTGTGCCCTCTGCCCGCCTCTGCCAGCTGCTTAATGCCACCCACCTGAAGAGATCTCTCTGTGTGTGTGTGTGTGTGTGTGTGTGTCTGGAGATTGGTGGTATGTGTGTTCACCACCTAAAGACATCTGACCTCCATTCGCTCCAGTTCTCAGTAGTGTCTGAATGTGTGAATGTGTGAGTGTGAGTGTGTCTGTGTGTGAGTGTGTGTGTGTGTGTGTGTGTGTGCACGCGCGTGTGCGCATTTTAGTGTATAAATGTAGCATAGAGTAGGTCTGGATCAAGGCCTTCCATTAAATAAATAAATGTTTTAAAATACAGGGGTCTAAAGTAATAATAACCCCACTTTACTCTTCACTTTACCTAGAGATTGGCATGGTGTTTGTTCCCCCCCCCCCCCCCCAGTTAGCCTATTAGCTGGTTTGATTTGCATTAAGCTCAATGAACATGAAACCAGCTAATAGGCTAACTGAATAAAACACCACACCAATAGAATAGAAGAATAGCCTTTATTGTCATTGTATGTTGTACAACGAGATTTGAATGCCACTCCTCTGGTGCAATCTGCATGCAATATAAATATAACATTTGAACAGAAGATGAAGAAATACTTTTAAAGCTATATACAAAGAAAGATACTATCTAAATATCCATAACTATAACAATATACCTATAAAAAGGACACTTTATATTTATCTATAACTGCATAAATATTCACAGTAAGTATTCACAGTATACAGCAGTTTGTGTGATCAATATGATTGTAAAATAAAATATTAAAAGTATGCGGCAGTTTGTATGATCAATATGATCAGTATATGTGTCCCAGTGTATGAGTGAGTGTGCAGGTAATCTATTTTTGTTTCATGTTATTTGTCTCTGTGATGGCTCTGGGGAAGAAGCTGTCCCTGAGCCTGCTTGTCCTGGCTCTATGTGACCTGTACCGCCTTCCGGAGGGTAACAGGTCAAACAGGTGGTTTGCGGGGTGGGAGGAGTCCTTGATGATGTTTCCAGCTCTGCTGCGGTAGCGAGAGCTGGCAATAGCCTCCAGGCTAGGCAGAGAGCAGCCGGTGATCTTCTGGGCTGTGTTGATGACCCTTTGCAGCGCTCTCCTGTCTGCTGCAGAGCACCCTGCAAACCACGCTGTGATGCAGTAAGTCAGGATGCTCTCTATGGTGGCGTTGTAGAAGGTCACTAGCAGCCTCTCCTCCAGGTTGTTCCTCCTGAGCACTCTCAGGAAATGGAGACGCTGCTGAGCCTTCTTCACCACCGCCGTGGTGTTGACAGTCCAGGAGAGGTCGTCGGAGATCTGCACGCCCAGGAACCTGATGGAGTGGACTCTTTCCACTAAGTCCCCATTAATGTGCAGTGGGGACGGGACTGCTCTGCCCTTTCTGAAGTCCAGAATAATTTCCTTGGTTTTGGTGGTGTTCAGTTTGAGGTTGTTAACTGAACACCATGCTGTCAGTCTGTTGACCTCATCTCTGTAGTCAGACTCGTCTCCAGCTGATATGAGCCCGACTACGGTGGTATCATCCGCGAACTTTATGATGCTGTTTGAGAGATGGGTCGGGGAGCAGTCGTGGGTGTAGAGAGTGAAGAGGAGGGGACTCAATACACATCCTTGTGGGGAGCCGGTGCTGAGTGTGATGGTGCTGGATAGGTGTGGGCCGAGTCTGACAGACTGTGGACGATCAGACAGGAAGTCCTTGATCCAGAAGCAGATGGGGTCGGAGAGGCCCAGGTGTGAGAGCTTCTGGACCAGGATCTCCGGCAGGATGTAGTTGAAGGCTGAGCTGAAATCCAGGAAGAGCATTCTGACATAGCTCTCCCGGTGCTCCAGGTGACTCAGCGTGGTGTGGAGCGCTATGGTGATAGCGTCCTCTGTGGATCGGTTTGCCCTGTAGGCAAACTGGTGTGGGTCCAGTGTGGGAGGCAGACAGGCCTTGATGTGCTGTGAGACCAGTCTCTCAAAGCACTTCATGACTACAGGCGTGAGTGCCACAGGTCTGTAGTCGTTGAGGTTGTCCGCTGCTGTCTTCTTGGGAACGGGTATTAATGTAGATGTTTTGAGGCAGGGTGGGATGATGGCCTGCTCCAGGGATAGGTTGAATATGGTTGTGAAGTCTCCAGTCAGTTGGTCGGCGCAAGCTTTGAGTACCTTTCCAGGTACTCCATCGGGACCGGCCGCCTTCCTGGGGTTCACTGTCCTCAGCACATGTCTCACTTCGTGCTCCTGAAGTGTCAACATTGTGCCGGTACTGGGGGTGGGTGGGAGTGCTGTGGCTGCTGAGGACCTGTCTGTCTCAAAGTGGGCGAAGAAGCTGTTGAGTTCCTCTGCCAGCGAGGCGTCAGTCCTAGCAGTCACCTGGTTGCTGTTCCTGTAGTTGGTGATGTGATTTATTCCCTGCCACATTCTTCTGGGATCATTCACAGCAAAGTGGTCCTCTATTTTCCTCTTGTAGGCCACCTTGGCCTCCCTGATCCCTCTTTTCAGGTCTGACCTGGCACTGCTATACAGGGCCCTGTCCCCTGACTTGAAGGCGGCATTTCGGCTTTTCAAGAGGGACCGCACTTTGCTGTTCATCCAGGGTTTTTGGTTTGGAAAAACCCTGACCCGTTTGTTGACGGTGACGTTGTCAACACAGTTCTTAATGTAGCAGAGTACAGTGTCTGTGTACTCCTGGAGGTTGTGGCTTGAGAATAAGTCCCATAGAGTGGTGGAGAAGCAGTCCTGTAGCTGAGAGAGGGCTCCCTCTGGCCAAGTCTGTACAGTCTTTGTTTGAGGCTTTGTCTTCCTCAGCAGGGGGGTGTAGGTGGGGGTGAGGGACATGCAGAGGTGGTCAGATCCAGCCAGGGGAGTAGCTTTGTACGCATGTTTAATGTTGGAGTAAACATGGTCCAAGGTGCTATCTCCTCTGGTGGCAAACTTCACATACTGGACGAATTTGGGCAGCACAGTCTTTAGGCACGCTTTGTTGAAATCACCAGCAACAACAAAAACTCCATCAGGGTGTGCGAGCAGCTGTTTGTTGATGGTATCAAGCAGAATGCTGAGGGCTGAGCTAACGTTAGCATCCGGAGGGATGTAAACAGCTAACACAATGACCACAGTGAACTCCCTCGGGAGATAATAAGGTCTGCACGAGACTGCAAGAACCTCTATATCAGGAGAACAGTAT
The DNA here is from genome assembly GCF_963854185.1 of Sardina pilchardus. Lineage (NCBI taxonomy): Eukaryota > Metazoa > Chordata > Actinopteri > Clupeiformes > Clupeidae > Sardina > Sardina pilchardus. The sequence goes on along the minus strand of NC_085010.1, from coordinate 6,955,922 downwards.
GTTTCAATGATCCTGCTGCTGCCACACCACTCGTTATGTACGTAGACACACAGCCCCCCTCCTCTGCTCTTACCCGAGTTTTCGTTTCTGTCTTGCCGATGTAGCGTGCGGCCCGCTAGCTGGACTGTAGCGTCTGGAATCAGCGGGTGAAGCCACGTCTCCGTGATGAAAATAACACTACAGTTACGTACAAAGTTCGTCGTGGCTGTCTGTAATTCCAACTCGTCCATTTTGTGTGTTAAGGATCTGGCGTTTGATAGGAAAAGGCTCGGTAATGCTGGCCTGTGTGGTTGTTTACGTAGCTTAGCATCCGAGCCCGACCGGCATCCCCGCTTCTGTTTCCTCTCCCTACGCCGCCTCCTTCGCTTGCTAGGCGGGTTGACCATCCAGGGAGATCCGGGCGGTCTCGTAATGTCCTCCGGGATGTTGTGTGCCTGCTGATACTCGTTGGTAACAGCCAAGTTGTACCTCAGGCCGAGGTCGATCAGGTTCTGGCGACTTAAAGTGACGTTTGCGCAACAAAATTCTAAAAATAAACTTAAAAAAAGTACTAAAAGAATGCACCGTGTCGGAGAGCTAAGGGCCGCTGCACCGCTGCGCGCCGCCATCTTGCCATCTTGGAAGGCAGTGGACCTCTAGGGATGGTGAAGGGTATGTGATGATTTAATGTGTCGTTGCTTAGGAATAAGATGACACTTTAAACCTTTGACACTTTTGTTTATATGTTTACAAGTTAGCCAATTTTGCCAGTTAGCAAACATAAAAGCTAGTTTCCATGATGTGTACATCATGTATTTTGTGTAGGACACCTCATGTGGTGTTTTTGAAACACTGAGCATGGCACCTACAGTAACCCCCAGCTGCTCCTCACGGGACAGATCAAGGGCTGCCTATTGGGCAAGATGTGTGTGTGTGTGTGTGTGTGTGTGTGTGTGTGTGTGTGTGTGAGTGTGTGCACTACATGCTATGTGGATCGCTCTATGACAGTAGGACAGAACTGACTGGTGTGTGTGTGTGTGTACGTGCGTGTCTGTGTGAGAGAGAACTGATGACCTGATATTGCATTTTGGAATGTGTATGTTTAGAATTGTTGTTAGTTAGTGTCAGCCTCATGCTGTGCAAAGGTCACATTTTGGTGAGTTTGTGTGTGTGTGTGTGTGTGTGTGTGTGTGTGTGTTTGTGTGTGTGTGTGTGTCTTCATGCATGTGTGGGTGTAATTGTAAGAGTCTGTATGTATTGACATTTGGGGATACAAAGGGCAGAGAGAAAATAGCAAAGAGCACAGTAGAGAAGAGAAAAGAGGCAATTGATGAAAAAACCTTGAAAACACACACACACACACACACACACTTATGAATGTAAACACACTCACGTGAACTAGGTATGCAATGGTACAGGGTGCCCATGGTGCAGTATGTATTCATTACGTCATGGTAACAATATGCTGCTCTAGTAGCAATGCATACAGCAATATGTAGAATTAGAATACAGCAATATGCCACGTCATGTTAATTAGAGTACAGCAATAGGCCAAGTCATGTTAGAATTAGAATACAGCAATATGCTATGCCACCTGACGTCATAAACTGGGTGGCGGCCATGGGAGTACAGAAAACAGAATCAAGATTGAAGGCAAATAAACGCAGCGTATCCACATTTGAAATTTAAGAAATAGTTTATCCACTTCTGAAAAGAGTTAATTCACCAATTGCACCTTTTTACATTCAAAAATCACAAATATCCAAGACAAGTTCACAATATCTACTCTCATCAAGCCCCTAGGGACAGCGTAATACCATTGGTATTGTGATAAACATTGAACAATAACCTCCATCATCATCAAGCGCAAATGCCTTTAAAATAAATAAATACATAATTGAAAAAACCCTGTTTAAGGCTTCATACATAGTATTTTCCTAATGGAGGTAGAATTTAATTTAATTTAAGTAGCAACACTCACACAAAAAGCAATGAACAGAAGACAACTTCCTTCAGGGTCTGTAGACCTCACAATTCTGAAAAAAATCATTTTGGATCTCATTTTCAGAGCACCCTATCACTTTGTGGGAAAGTGTATACAAGGATTTATTTAATATTTTTCTTTATTCTCCATGATTCCTTATTTTCAAAAACACCAAATAGACCTGTCTTATGCAAGTCTTTCTTTTTTATTTTCCACCCTGAACATGGGCAAAATGCACCATTGAGATCAATATGCTGAAGGGTGGGGATATCCTTTTTCAATTTCAGTGATTCAGTGATTTTAGTGCCACCTGTGGTTACTCTACACAAAACATATTGATCTAAGTGGTGCTTACTGTAATACCACCCCCCTCAAACCTGGCCGATCATAAAGTGGGCATGTGTGTGTAATACAGTCATCGACAGGGTTGGACGCAATTGGGGCACATTACAGTTTTTTTTAAATTGCTTACACACAAATCCTTTATGTAGCACACAATTTCTAAATCCATTACTCAAACTTCAATTCAGCAGAACCATACACTAATTCTCAGCCTTGACCGTTTTCAATTCAGCTTTTAACTTCTTGCAATTCAATACACACAACTCTCTACCTAACACACAAAAATCTATCAGGAAGTAACTTGATTTCAATTTCAAAATTCAAATCCTATTTCAAACACAACCAATGAAAATGCCACAATTAGTCATCAGTGCCTCAGACTCTGTCCTCGTGCAAACAATAATTGCTTTACTGAACACCAACCAATCACTGCCTGATATAGGCCTATATGGCATGTGATAGATGAAATATTGTGGCCAGAGCCAGCCCGGAGGAGAGATGGACCCTAAATACACACCCAACTAGCTCTCTCTCTCTCTCTCGCACGCACGCACACACACACACACACACACTTTTGTCATGCATTACTGTAAATCTCTATTTTTTTTTGGTTGATGTACCGCCATATGTGGTGGTTGGTGTACATGCTTTGTTTTTTCATATTGCTGTACAAAACATAATTCACAACAGCAACTGATTTATTCAGAAAAATACATATTTTTTGGTTCCAATATTGATTGGATTGAGTTCTTTTTGCATATTACTGTATGTTATTGTAAATGATAGACATAATTTTATATATATTTTAAGTTTATAATACTATGGAAAATGTGTTTATGATGTGAGACAAATGCTTGCTTTACAATGTTTACAATACTTTGAATGCTGTGTTTGATTTTGCAAGACAGGGGGCACTTTTTGCATTTCATTTGAGCAATTATTGAATTAGTGTGTAGAGCTTTGAAAAAAAAAAACAGCTTTGAAAATATGTGCAAGCAATTGAAAAAAACTGTAATGATTACATGACTCTTTTTTTGTGAATATATTTTTATTGCTTTCACATAAACAAAACAAAACAAATTACACACCAAATAGTAATGCATAATGTAAAACGTAGCTGAAAACAAAAACACACACACACACACACACACACAACAAAACATGTGTGTTTGTGTGTGTGTGTGTGGGGGGGGGGGGGGGGTAAATTACAGGACTCTCTTACCGGTTTTTCAATTCGCTCGGCTGCAGCTGAAACTGTCTCATGTCCTCTGTGTTCATCCATGACACATAGCACACACATATGCATGTCTGATCAGTGCGACAGAGGACCTCCAGCAGTTTATCATGACGAGAGCAGATCAGATCCTCTAGTTTACCAGCAGCATCAACCACTTTGTGTTTCTTCCCTGGGTTGAGAACATTGTGAGGTGAGTTTCACAGTAAGAGGACAGACACACCAGACTTTGCAACTTCCTTTGTGACCCGACTTACCTTCGCAATCACTTGTCAAATGCATGTTGATTTGGTTCAAACATGTGTTCATTGTCAAGTAAAGCAGGACTCTACACACAATAGCATACTTTTTCACATATATTTTACATTGTGATACAAAATTGAAGCTAAGCCATTAGGTATGCCATACTGTTTGGGCGTCATCACACAACATAAGACATTTCCTGATGTACCCAAATATTTCTATCACTATGCAGCTTCATTTTTGACTCAAGACTTAAAAAAAAACACCTGTCTCAATCAAAATGCATGTTGATTCGATTTGATTCAAACTTACATGTATTTCTTGTCTAATAAATTATGACACAATATTGAAGCTATGCCATTAGGTATGTCATTTGATTTGTGTGTCACCTGTCTTAGTCATATTAGTGAACACAGCACACACACAGTGAGGTGAATCACACACTAACCCAGAGCAGTGAGCTGCCTGCCCAACCAGCGGCGATTCCGACATCCAATGAAGGCAGCAGGAGCGCAAATGACCCATTTCCAACACGGTGAAGTAGTGACGAAAAATAACAATACAGGTCTCTTTCGAGCCCCTGTAATTGGAATGAGCATATCTTAAACCCATGGGACCCATTGGAGGGCAAGTCTGGAGCCAGCAGCCATGGTAATTCCAGCTCCAATAGCGTATATTAAAGTTGCTGCACTTAAAAGCAATTCCACTGCCCGCGATGCAAAGTCTAACGGTAGTGTGAAGGTTTGGTGCGGTGATTGCCAATACTACAACACAAGAAGGAGGAATGGGTCCCTGTAACAGTTTTGCCTCTTATGCCTGAGTGGCCCAAGAAACAGGGCTTGGTAGGTGTGCCCAGAGGTGCTAGCCCTTCAAATATAAGCCTCAATATCGGTCTGAGCAAGGTGGAGAAAAATGGTGTCTTGTGGGAAGGCCCTTGGAGAAGACCGTAGGGGGGCTGGTGCCGATGGGTGCTCTCGGCCATGACACCTGTGGAGGGGACACGTCGGCTGGTTAAGTAAGATGCTGGCTTAGATTCCACCTCTCTTCGGCTGGGGAGGGCGCCGCGGTTATAGCCCGGGGTTGGCGAATGCTGGGCCGTCGCGACCCGCTCTGGGGACAGTGGCAGGTGGGGAGTTTGACTGGCGTAGTATACCTGTCAAACTGTAACGCAGGTGTCCTAAGGCAAGCTTGTAAGGCCAGAAACCTCCCATGGAGCAGAAGGGCAAAAGATCACTTGATCTTGATTTTCAGTATGGATACGGACTGTGAAAGCTGGTGAACACAGGTTAGCTCGAGGTGGGCACGGTGACCGGTGGTTAAGGGTGCTTGTCCAGAGTTGGGCGTGGCGAGGTCCAGGGCAATGTCCAGGGCAATGTCCAGGGCAATGTCCAGGGCTATGTCCAGGGCTATGTCCAGGGCGTTGTGGGCCGATCCCTCTGGCCGCAGTAGGCCTGGCGGTCTGGCCCTGGACGTTTCGGCTGAGTTGGGAAGTCCTGTGCCAGGCAGGCTGTGAGGCACTGGAAGTCCCCCTGGAGGTCCAGACCAGCAAACGCTCCAGGGCCAAAACGTATTCCTTGGTGCGCCATGGGTGACAGAGAAAAAATAAATACTCCAGAGACTCAATCCAAGCCGCTTGAACCAGAGGGGCCCCCGCCTAGCAAACACCGCCAAACTTGCCATTGCACTTACTCGTGCCCATAGCAAGACACTAGTTTGAAAGCAATTGGAGGAATAGTTTGAGATACATGCAAATGGCAGACAGACATTCCTGTAATTCATAGATAGATGACATTATAGTAGACATTGTAAACTTTAAATTGTTGCCTCCTCTTGGTTCCCATTGGCCTGTGGAGGTAGCTGATGGTGGTACCATTTCACAATAGGAAATAGTCATGTATGGGAAACCTTAGAGATGAGGGAAAACATTGTTGGGTTTAGTTCTACCTCCGGTAGGGGTATCTCAAAAATTTGGGGGCATTGTCACTAGCCTACTCCCAGAAACGAAAAACAATGTTTATCTCACAGTTTGTTGGTCGTTCCAACAATCTCAGCTTTCGCGTTTGTTAGAAAAAAGGCATCCTGTCATTGCTGTATTCCAATGAGAAAACAATCATCCACAAGGTAAGGATCACGGTAATGCAGCATGCAGGAATCTCTAACGCACAAAACTTTGTTAGCCGGCTCAATACATAACAATAGCTGCTGCGCGCTCTCCCCGCAGGTCCATTTAGGGCAAACCCATTAATTTGTGCCCAAAAGAATGAATGGGTTGGGAGCATCGCCTGGCTGTGTCGGCAGACTGCGATACAGTCGGTCTCAAGGGGTTAAATAGCGCACGTTACTTGAATTTTAAACCAACATAGCCATACTTTATTAATCAGATGTTATGCTCATTTTTGTAGGCTACACCTCACCGGCAAGCACGCATGCAAATGCTGGTTCTGCACATTTACAATAGCCTATCTATTAATTGGCCAGGCTACATAATAGGCTTAGGAGTGTATTTTGCCTTCGTGCAACTTTAGTTGTGCTCAATCTAAATTATTGTCAGTAAGGATAGGTCATATTACCAAATGGCAAACCTCGAAAATTATTTAGGATAGAGCCATGTCCATTACGCACTATAGTTATTTAGGCTATTGTTTTATTTTAGTGTTTTTTGACCACACTACTCATGGCAATAATAGTTGAAACGTTCACTCTAAACTTATGTATTTTCAATCGGCTTCCACAATCAGCTACAGCTGCGCCTATGGTCACCATGAAAACTTGCAATGTTTAAACAGAAATGATAGCTTCAGCGAAGGTTCTACTAGGGAGACTCGTAGTGTATCTTTCTTACTCCTCCTATTCATTATGTAACGAATCATAGCCTTTGTTTACATTTTCAGGAAACTCCCCCATTCGATTCATCCAATCAGTGCTAGCCTATAGGAATTCAGCGGGTGTTTTAAACTGTTTTACTAACACTTCTCTCTGCGACTCAGTACGCCGGCTTTGTCGTTCTGTCGTCTAAAGCGCAGTCGCTAAAGTTACTTAATTCGGTAACACTTTACTTGACGAGTTCATTCATAACACATTCATAACAGCTGTCACGAACTGCACATGAAGAATTCATGACTGTTTCATGAGACGTGACTCAACATTCATACCTACCCTTTCATGAATGTGGAAGACAAAACGTCAAAAACTTGTCAAAATAAAAGTCCAACAATCGCAAAGCAGAATTGCTGTCTTTTTTGTTTTAGCCAACCTGATCATGATGTCACATCTTATTCAATGGGGATTTGGGGAAATCCAGTGTCCAGGAGAATTTAGTTTTTTGTTTGTCAGTTTGTTTAAGCAATAAGCCCAGAGATGCCGTGCATAGCCTAGCCTAGGCTAAGGGACATTGTTAGCACGACGCGAGCGGAGTATAAAGCACGGACTCGAGTGGCTTATTGCTTTTCTGAAACGGTTACTACGTCGATCTAGCAAGATTTCATGGAACAAAGCCACAACAATAGACTGTATGGCTATATATATATATATATATATATATATATATATATAAATAAAACAGTAATGTCAAACCATTCAGAGGTCCACAGATGGTCAGTAGTTCACTTCCCAGTATGATGAATACTTCACAACCCGTATTGTAAAGTGACATTTGATGTAGACTTCATAAGATATCCATGAGATGTTTACAAATGCTGGAGAGGATTCATAATAGCCTACCCTGTATATGGATTACTAAAGGTGCTTCACAACCCGTATTGTAAAGTGACATTTGATGTAGACTTCATAAGATATTCATGAGATGTTTACAAATGCTGGAGAGGATTCATAGCCTATGAAAAAGTGGAGGCAAATTTAAAACCTTCATATTTACCAAATATGAATAAATCATCAAGTCAATATTGAACAAAGGTGGTTTATTTAAAGATACAAACCATGGACGTTTCTCAATGTGCGTTCTTTTCTATACTTGCGTTCTCATGAACTCGAGAACCGTTAAAAAAACGTCATCAAACACTGCCGAAGTACTGTTCCATTTCACAAGTTCGCATTTGTTCAAGAACACATACAATTCCCGGAAGTGTTCTCGAATCGTTGCTTTTATCAAGGATGCATCAAGAGCTGACTTGAAGCAGAGATCACAGAATGCGTTACGTTCCTATGGTTACGTCACGTCACAACACAGAAAAAATGGCAACGGCAGCGACAGCTTCTAGGTCACCCGAAGAACAACCACATAACTGTAAGTTAATTTGTCTTATTGTCCTGTGATCATAAGTGTTTCTGAACATTTGTTTGAGTGAGAAAATAGTAATATATCGGACAAGGGACGATGAACACAGTGCTGTTAACATAGCTAACTGTTAAGTGAACGTTACCGTACCGTTCGCGTAGTAGAAAGTTAACAGTCAAGTTAAACAACCGTAGCAGCTAGTTATGTTTTACCGCAACTGCACTGCTTTTCAGAAGTTTAATTACTGTGTTTATTTATTTACAACGTCGTTAATGTGTGGTCTTTGACTTTGACACAACGTTATGCCTTGAAAATATCGTTTGGATGAGTAACAGCTAACGTTAACGCCTAACTAAATGTTATGTTACCGTGTGATGTCAAAGTGTTCCTCTTTTCCGTAAAAGACGATTGACGTTAAGGTATAAAATTACTTTCACTTGTACTTGTAAGTAATTACGTGCTTGACCTATGACCTACTTCTATACTTTTACCCAGGGACTAACGACGAAACCAGGGCCTTAATTGAATGGAGGGCAGCCAATGACCGGCTGTTTACAGGTCGGAGGAACTCCTCAAAAAATGGATGGGAGTAAGTAGCCATATATTTGTAATTTTGCACACACTTTAATCCAAAATGGATTGTTGAGGTAAACATTCACAGGGATCTTGGGTTACAACACCACAATAGGCCTGCAAATACTACACATTAGTCAGTGATTGCTGATTAGGTACAGTATGGCCTGCTGTTATTCTCCCCAGAGTTTTTGTGTCCACTTCTGGTTCTGTTGGCATTTCATCGAAACAGGCCAAAAAGAAGTGGAATAATTTGAAGGAGAAATATAAGGTAATTCTTCTCTGTGTATGATTTGTAGAAACTCATAGACCCATTCCTTCTAATGTCATAATTTAGCTTTAGCTTGAATCTGAAACTAAGACCACAATGTGTATGTGGTGGAATTAAATTAGATATTACATTTTCAGGACCTTAGGGATCCACCAACAGGGAAGGGGGTAGAGGCTGGGGGGGTGACCGCTGCCAACTGGCCATATGGTCTGATGGATGCCGCCCTCCAGGGGCAGCATGCCATCTCTCCGCCCCTGGTAGTGGCGGCAAATCTGACCCCCACTTCAGGTGGTGTGATTAGGTCGGTCTCTCCCCCTCCTCCTCCTACCACAAAAGCCACCAGGAAGAGGCCCAGGAGCAGCCATCTGGAGTTTCTCCAGGAGCAGTCCGAGAAAGAGGAAGAGAGGGAAAGAGAGGCAGTGGCCAGAGAGGAGGAGAGGGAGAGAGCAGCGACTGAAAGAGCTGATCGCTACCTGTCTCTCTTTGAGAGACTAGTCAATAAATTTTAATTCAATGAAACTTTACTGTGTGTACTCTTGATTATAATGTAGATGCATCAGAATGTGTATGTTAAGCTACTAAAGTCACATTCAAAAATAATCATTTGAATTGTGTTGGATAACGGTTTTATTTACAGAGACTGACTGCAAGACTATATGTAGTCGTGACCAGCCAGCTCTGGGGGTCCAGCAAGTTGGGCAGCAAGGCGAGCTCGGACATGGTTGCCAGACAGCTCCCGCTCTCGCACATCTGCAGCTACATTTTCGTCAGCCTGACCCTCCATGAATGCTTCTTCCTCCTCTTCATCTTGTGGCACATCGTCTGCTGTCACACAGATGTTGTGGAGGAGACAGCAGGCAGCAACCACTTTTGGCGCAAACAGAGGGCGGATCTCGAGGGCTCGCAGAAAGATGGACCTCCAACGTGTCTTCAGGATACCAAAGGTGCGTTCAATGATGTTTCTGGCCTTGGCATGATGCCTGTTGAAGTCTTCCTCCACTCTGCCTGCACAAAGAAGTTGTATATTACTGTACATACTTCCAGTGTGTTCATTATGAGTGTTATGAGTGTTTTTAGTAGTGTAGTGTAATCTTACACATGCTAATTATCAAATCAGTAGCCTACTTTCAATGTTCAGGAATCATAAAGTTTTCAGAAAACTTTTAAACAATGAAATAATGGTTTTACTTACTTGCAACAGGCTGCCGGTAGGGTGTCATAATTGCGATTGGGCGCTGAAGGCACGGATAACCCCCGTCACCCAACAGAAAGTACCCTGCCGGTGGATACAGGGCCTGCTTGTAGGTGGGTGACCTCCTCAGCACCATGGCATCATGGACCGATCCTGTGTTGCCAATGTAGATGTCTAGGAATGCAAACTTTGCATCACATATGCCTTGAAGCACTATTGATGGGAACAACTTTCTGTTTATGTACCCCTTCTTCTGACATGGCACCCATCAATCGCACCGACCGCTGCTTTGAAAACTGGACTTCGAGCCAGGTGAGCAAAGCCATCTCCAATCTCCTCCAGCTGGTCTGCCCGTGGGAAGTGGATGACCTCATGGAGAATGGTCATCATCTCCTCCACCACATTATGCACCACTCTGCAGACTGTTGCTACTGGCATGGCAAAAACATCTGCAGTTGCCCTGTATGAGGCCCCACATGCCAGCCAGTACACAGTGACCAACACCTCCACCTCATGGCTCCATCCGTGCTGCTTCTTGCGGGGCAGCTTCTCCAGCAGCAGCTCCAAGCTTCGCCTGGAGAGCCGGAAGGCTGGCTTCAGGTCACCACCAGCAAAAAACAAGGCTAGGATGGGCACGTGAACATTCAACTGGGCATAGGCCTTTGCAGGAGTCTGCTCCTGTTTTTTTTTTTTAAAAGAGGTAGAGGGGGGGAGGGGAGAGGGGGTTTATTAATAACAATAATATATTTACTTGTATGTTTTCAATTGCTTATTTTACAAAAATATATCAACTTGAGTGTTTTTAATTGCTTATTTAACAATAATATATCAACTTGTATGTTTTTAATTGCTTATTTATGCTGTAATGAAATCTGAACATTTATTAAAGGCTCTAACTAACAGTCTTCTCTAACTAACTAATGTTCTCCATTACACTACCACTCTTACAAAGACTGAAAACAGTAGACCTAATCAGTGGAGTAGTCTAGTTAGCTTTAGTGGATACACTGTGAAGAGGTGATTGCTCTAAGGGTACATGGGAAGCTCAGCCTCCTATAAAATGTTACAGAATATTGCATCAAATAATGCCTATTTCATTAGCCATTCCATCTAGATCATACTAGTAAGTAAGTAAGTAAGTAAGTAAGTAATTTATATAGCTAAAAACTAGTTAAACTCCACAGCTATTTGTAGCTTGGCTTCATGGGCTGTCAATGGCTGTACACAGTAGGCCGGTCTCAGCGCAGAAAAAGCCAGATGTTTATTGGACAGACGCCACAAAAGTCATAATTTTCCAGGGAAGCTCAGCTTCTCGGGGGTGAATGGGATGGCCTGAATGTCGGGGAGTAGCCTAAGGCAAGGCAAGTTGCAGCTCAAATGTTAAATTTTCAATATATTTTGCCTTCAAAGAACACTAGCACCTAGTTGTATTGAGTTAGTATAGCTGCTAGGCCTAACTGACAATTTTTATCAGAGCTTCCCTATTCCTAAACGCAACAACTGCCACTGACTGTGATAGTTTGCTGTAGTAAGTAATTACACTGTGATCAACTCCATATGTATCTTTATGCCATTGTTTTTTTTTTTTTTTTTTTATCTCTGTCTATTTTAAGTAGATATACTGAGATGGTGATGCTTTTTAAGTCGGTATACAGCATAGTCCTGCGTGTCACGTAGACTAGCCTAGCTACACCACTGGGTTTCTTTTCTAGGCTACTTATCAGACTTCAATGAAGCAGATGAAATTAGAAACGCCTACCAGGCCAGCGAGGGCACGCCTCCTCTCACGTCTTCTCCTGACCATCCTGGCTTGTCTTGCCTGTATCCTCCTTCGCAATCTTTTGTTGCTTCTTCCTCGGCACATTGATACAGTATTGCCACCATAACTGCTGCTGCAACCCGATCCATGGTTAGGCTTCTTAACGGGGAACAGGCAGGCTTCACAACCGTAATCACAACTGTTATAACGAACTTACATGTTCCCGCTATCGGCACGTGAATATTATTTTAAATATTTAATGACAGTTTTTGAAATAAAAAAACAAACTTAAACAAGCTGCTGATTTATATATGTTATTGAAAATGTCAGAAATATTGGGTAGACAAATAGAGCAAATGGGTAAATAAATAACTGATCCGAGAGAGAGAACGTTGCTGTCTCAAACTGTGAATTTAGCGTACTGTGTCCTCGCGTTCTCTAGAGTCTGGACTCCCGATCTTAACTTCTCAAGTTCAAACTTTCAAGAATGGGAGAGCGTTCTTTAGCGTTCTTTGTATTGAGAAACGGCCCATGTTTTTCCTTTTCAACATCAAAGGGCCAAGACGTTTTTTTTTTTGAAGCACAAATGACTTAGCACAAAAATACCACTTTTGAAATAGCTAGAAACAAAACCTGCCTCTTATGATTTACAGTACACAAAATATTAACTTAACGCCTTATATGCCCACCCTATTAGCCTACTTGTCGGTATATGCAATGGGCAGTAACTTCCCCTTCTTTTTCCATTGCTTTATTTTGTTTTCAAGATCTTCAGTCATTGCTGCGCGGCACCGCTGAGCGAACTCTGACATCTTTTCTTTGTCAGGATCCCATGCAGGCACAGCTTTGAAGGTTGTTGGGCAGACTAAGCGTAGTTCGGCTACAGGTGCCGTTCTGGCAATCGTATTGCGGTCAACTGCAATCGCTGTGAATGCCCTCTTCATCGATCCTATTTGTTGAAATTTCTTCAGAGCCCTGTCATAGCGCTGCAGTATTCCATGAGTAGTCAGCACTACAACAAAAGAAAACAATTACAGTACTACAAATCACACTTCACTTTCTGGAAAAAGCTGATCAGTAAGTGATCAAAGTCTACAGTATTGTATGGCCATCAGGCCCATTCACATTTCCTTTCATTTGTCTGAGATAGAGACGAGCTGATGGAGGCGACACCAAAATAAAAAAAAAAAAACACCAACAGAGGCATTTTAATCTAAATTCAATCTGGTTTGATTCAGTGTCAGAAGTCCGAGATGATGGCTCGGTACCCAGACTAAGGCCAGCTTTTTCATGGATCCAGCATGGGTGTGTGTGGATGTGGAGCTATTTTAATTCCAAAGGCCAAGGGAACTTTATCAGGATGCATAATATCCTGGATCCATGAAATAGCTGGCCTTTAAAAAATAAAACCATATAAACATTCCTCCTTTTTTTTTTTTTTAAGTATATTTTTGCCGATTTTATGCCTTTATTGACAGTGACAGTGGAGATAGACAGGAAGCGAATGGGAGAGAGAGCGGGGGTGGGATCCGGAAAGGACCACGGGGCGGGAATCGAACCCGGGTCGCCGGCATGCGGTGCAGGTGCCCCAGCCAGTTGCGCCACGGCTGGGGCCAAGGAGGAACATTTATCTATTTACAATACATTCTTCAATCACTAAGAAAATTGGTGTCCTTAGCAGTTTGATTTTTACTCATTTGTTTTTTTAAATTAAGGCATTATAATCAATTGTCAAAAGATGATTTTATATGCCTCTTTTTAGTCAACTTCAGCATGGGTTCAAATACTTATTCTAGCCACTGTATAACAACAAAATATTTGTATAAACATGTGAGAGTTGTACTCATTTGAGAGATGCTATACTTCCACAGTTTTATAAAACTAACCTCTTCTTCGTGACTGGGGCTTAGCTCTCGATGTCTTCTCTTTCTTCACCTTCACACGTGGTGTTAGACTGCTGGAGGAATCCGAAAACATGAAGGAGCCAACTGAGTCAGCGTCAGAGGTGTTGCTATTGTCTTTATCTTTTGCTTCCATCTTGATTTTTAGCTTCTGCCTTGGTGGACTCTCTGATGAAAAAAGAATGTGCCTTATTAAAACTGAAAATGGAAAAACCTTCAACAAATTGACATCATGTGGACATTTTCATGTATTACCTCTACAAGTGCTCAGACTCTCAAGTTGGCTTTGGAGGAATTCTTTGTCAGCAGATAAACCTGACACCTTTTCTTCCAACATTTGGATTTTGAACTTCATGCCGTCAAGTTCACAACGTAGCTTTGATATTTCATGCACAGCGGTTGGCGAGTCTGTTAAATGATAAAAAAAATAAATAAATGTGTGTGATTCCAATGAAGAGAAAAAAAGTTTAGCAAAACACCATTTCACTATAATGAAGAATCACTGTGACATGATATGACATGTCCACTCCACCCACAAACTCACATGGAGTTGCAGGCAAAACACAACAATACATATTATTGAAATCAACCTTTAAAGGAATAGAGGTTGGGGTAAGGGATGAATTATGAAATTAGTTGAGATGCATGATTCTTTTCTGAAAAGAAAAGGTTTAGGAGTGGGCATTGTTTATATTTCATATTATGTGCCTAGATCTATAACTGTAGATGATCTACACGAAATCATTCACAATCCGAATATTGCAACAAGTACACTGCTGAAGATTTAGCCTACACAGCCTAAAGTCTAATTTGGCCATTTTAGACATCTAAACTGCTCACAAAAAGAAAGGAAACTTGACTTTGGCCCATTATATCTCCCCCTTAGTAATACCAACCAGTAAAGTGTTTCATATCATTTTTAACGTTGATTTGTCACCTTTACAATGAGGTAAGTAGTAACATGCAATATGATTTAATCGTGTGTCAGCCTGGTTTGCACAACTAAAAATAAAGTTAGCTCTAGAATATTTTTCAAACGAGTGTAATCCCAGGCTCTGCAGTTTAATGGCTAAAATGTTAGGCTAATATGCCGCTAGCTAAGTAACGTTAGGTGTACTCGTACATTGTCTGAACTCGGTGTGAGAAAGTTACAGTGGGTATAGTAAGTATTCATACCCATGCTAAAGTTGACTAAAAAGAGAATTGAGCTCAATGCAAATCAAACTGGCTAATAGGCTAACTGGAAAACGCACCATGCCAATCTCTAGCTATGGTGAAGGGTATATGATGATGTGGGGCTATTTTAATTCCAAAGGCCAAGGGAACTTTATCAGGATGCATATCCTGGATCCATGAAATAGCTGGCCTTTAAAAATAAAAACATATTAAAAATTCTCCTGCTCCTATGGGAATTTAACATAGGGGTCAATTACTTATGCTCCCTGTATTTAAGGAAGAACATTTATCTATTTACGATCAATTCTTCAATCACAAAGAAAATTAGTGTCCTTAGCGGTTCGATTTTTACTCATTGTTTGAATTAAGGCATTATAATCAATTCTCAAAAGATGATTTTATATTCCTCTTTTTAGTCAACTTTAGCATGGGTATGAATACTTACTATAGCCACTGTATGTGTGTCGCCGACAGGATCGAATCAACCTTGACGTGAGGTGACGAAAGCTGCAAAAACAGCATTTTGGTAAGAATAATGTTTCCTTATTTATTTGTGTGACTAACAGCATTTGGCATCATTTTATTCGCCTTAGTTGGAATGGGGTGTGGGGCTCAAAATGTGATTCAAGTAGGCTAACAGTAGTAACAATATGATTTAATCATGTCAGCCTGGTTTGCACAAATAAAAAACAAAGTTAGCCCAAGAATATTTTTCAAACGAGTGTAATCCCAGGCTCTGCAGTTTAATGGTAGGCTAAAATGTTAGGCTAATATGCCGCTAGCTAAGGTAGTTAGTTAGGTGCTCTAAACTCGGTGTGAGAAAGTTATTTGTGTCGCCGACAGGAATATGGGGTGTGGGACTCAAAACGGCACTGTTTTTTGAAGATGTTAGCCAGCAAAAACGACAGAACAGCAAGACACAGACTAGAGTGGAGTGACTGCTGGATTGTATTATGAAGATTTCTGTGATACAATTAGTATTATGGGAATTATTATTACGATTCTTTGTTGCGAACTAGAAAGTTCTCCTCGTTCAGTTCATTAAAACGACTTGCAAATCACGAATGAGCCATTCTGACTGCTTCGTCTGGTTCACTTCTCTAACTACTTTCAGACCAAGAATACAACAGATATTTCAGTGCAGTAGGCTTTGGAGCAGTGTGTATGTGCACAAAACATTTTTTCTCCACAGTAATATCGACCACTATCATCATTTATCTGGTGAAGGTAGTTAGTCAGAAACTTCCTATCGTTCACTTTACGAATCGTCCATGAACGATTTGTATACTCTTGGTAACGGTTGCTATGCTTCATGGTTTTTCACTGGTTAAATGGGCCAAGATCTCGTGGTGTTGTTAGATGTGCGGTAGTGATGCGCGGGTCGACCACAGGGCTGTGTGGGCGGTTATTTTAAGAGAAAAATGCGGGTTGCGTCAAAATCTGAAACATTTTAAACATTTGATTATATTTAGGAGAAAGCTCTCCTCGTCTCTTCCCTGTTCTGTCTCGCATGCAGCACGTCAGAGCCTTCTACCAGTGTAGTCTGCATGCATCGCCTACGCTGGCCCCTTTGTAGAACCACCTATGAGTGGTTGCTTAAAACTCTGCATATTGTATTTGTGTTGTTCTTTTCAAACATACTTTTTTCTGTTTTCTCTTTTTTGTTCTTCATATACAGAGATGTACCAGTGTAAACAGTGTGGCTATGAGAGTACAGCTATAGTAGGATTTACTCGTCATATGAAACTTCACAGTAATGCTCCAAATTGCCCTTTTACCTGTGGTGTCCCAGAATGTTCTCGTTCATTCAGAAAATTTGCAGCCTTCAATCTCATCTATACAGAGATCATAAGGGATCTAAGTCTCACAGAAGTGAAGAAATTGACACAACACTGATTTGTCAGTTTGAATTTTGTCAGGCTACATTTATAAATCTGAAGGTTTTCCTTAATCATTTAAAAACTCATATAAAAGAGGGCAGGAAAATAACATGTCCTTTTCGGAGTTGTGACAAAACGTTTGGTGTGAAATCCACTTTTGCATCTCATATCTCGCGAGTACACAAAAACTGTTCTGCTGCACATCTACATGAGGTGGTGTATAAACAACCAACCCAAGAAGTGCAGATTGGAAACCCTTCCCAACTTATGAGTCAGCCATCCACCTCTGTCACTGAAAATGATGAACAGCTGGAGATAGGTGAAAGTTATGAAAGTGTGGAGGAAGAACTCTTTTTGAGGAACTTATATATGTTTTATTTGAAGCTTCAGGCTAAATTGCTTTTACCAGCCTCAGTCATTCAAACCATCATTGAAGAGGTCCAAGAAGTTCACGATGTTGCTCAATCACACCTCTTTTCAAAACTCAAAGAGAAATTGTCCGCACTTGGACTGCCTGACATGACTGTAATGAAAGTAATTGAGGAACTCACAAAAGATGATATATTAAAAAAGGGAAACAACATTTTACGTACAGATCAGCGTCGCAAGTCATTTTTTAAAAACAACTTCAATTATGTAGAACCTCTGCCTTTGTATCTGGGCACAAATGACTCAGGAAAACAATGCTTTGCACAGTATGTGCCAATTAAGGAAACCCTTACCTCTCTCTTTGAATCTGAGGCTTTTAAAAAGCAATATGAAAAGACCCATTCTCGCATCCCCAAGCATGACGTGTTTGAGGATGTATGGGATGGACAGAATTCTACTGACAATGTCCTACTGAAAACTGAAATGTCATCAGTAGCTTTGATTCTTTATCAAGATTCTTTTGAAGTTGTGAATCCGCTAGGATCGGGCCGGAAAAAACATAAGGTACTGGCAGTGTATCTAACACTTGGTGACATATTGCCCTACAACAGATCAAAC
This sequence comes from Sardina pilchardus, assembly GCF_963854185.1. NCBI lineage: Eukaryota > Metazoa > Chordata > Actinopteri > Clupeiformes > Clupeidae > Sardina > Sardina pilchardus. Next base: position 6,938,167 of record NC_085010.1, on the reverse strand, counting down.
ATTGACCACATGCAGCTAGTTCTTCTCTGCAGGGAGCAAGACTTCAAGTTTTTTGGACAGGAAACTGTTTTCAGTCCACTGATACGAGATCTAAAGGATCTAGAGGACAGTGGTATAGTGTTGAGAGATGGAGAAGTTATTCGAGGGTCTGTCTGTGCTATAGCCGGAGATAATCTTGGTTCTCACTGTATTGGTGGCTTTGTGGAAAACTTCAGCAGGAGTGCTTTCTTTTGTAGGTTCTGTAATATAGACAGACAAACATTTCAGTTGAGTCCATTGTCCACTGGTTCAAAGAGAACAAAACAGTCATATCAGCAGAATGTACAAGAAAAAGAAGCAAGACATGCAGACACAGTGAGTGGCATAAAATTTGACTCCATATTCAACCAGCTACGTTACTTTCATGTTTGCCATTCTGGCCTCCCACCATGTCTCGGTCATGACCTTTTTGAGGGCATTGTTTCTGTTGACATGGCACTGTGCATCAACCACTTGGTAAACCAGGAAAAACAGTTTACTTTCCTGGATTTGAACAGACGTATAAGTCAGTTTACCTATCTTGGAAACGACGCACTTGACAAACCTCCTGAGTTCACACCACACAGTGAGAAGTTACATGGTCATGCTGTCCAGAATTGGTGCCTGTTGAGAGTTCTGCCTCTAATAATTGGGGATAGGATCAAGAATCCTGGTGAAAATGGTGTTTGGAGGTTAATTTTGCTCGTGAGAGAGATAGTTGCTCATGTTTGTGCGCCAAAAATTACTGCTGATCAGATTGCCTACTTGAATGTCCTGATTGAGGAATACATTCAGTCTAGGGTGGAGTTGTTTCCACAACATCCCCTTAAACCAAAGCACCATTATCTTTGTCACTATCCTGAGCTTATTCTTCGATTTGGACCTTTGATCCGTCTTTGGACGTTGAGATTCGAAAGTAAGCACACTTTCTTCAAACAGTGTGCCAGAAAACTGCACAACTTTAAGAACCTGTGTGCGAGCAGAACGTCACCAGCTCCTTCAAACATACTTAGGTGCTGGTAGTCTTTTCCCTCCTGAGATCCACACTGAAAAAGGAACTGAATTTCATGCAAGTGACTATAATGAGAGCATCAAGGTTGCAACTGCTTCACTTAACTTCACCCATGATTCTACTGTTGCCACTAATGCTGTCACTGTCCATGGGACAAAGTACAAAAGAGAAATGTATGTTGTTCTAGGACGAAGTGATGAGGGCCTTCAAATGGGTGAGATTAAATTGATTTTGATCCATGGTAGCAGTGTTGTGTACTTTGTTGTGGAAAAGCAGCTGGCTGTGGAGCGTGTTGATTTGAGTATTCACAGTCTAACAGATGAAGTCCATGAGTCAAGCTACTCATGTGTTAAACAAGAAGATCTCCTTGATTACTATCCGTTAATGAGGTATGAGCTGAATGGCACACCAGTTATAATATTTCATCACTCTCTTCCAGACATATACTGAAATGTCAGCGCTAATGGAGGACATAAAAGAAGCTGTGTTGGCGGTATTACCCAGTCTACCAGAAGATAAAGTCCAGATGCTGTTGAACAACTTGGCAAGCATTGGCGTGGAGTCCAAATCCGATCTGCAGTTCATTAAAGAGGAGGATCTCCTAGCCAACATCACACCTATTCAGTGCCGGAGGCTTCTCAGTGCCTGGCAAACTCTAGGTGTGTGTTAGATAACCTTGATGTGTATTGAGTGTGATATACTGTGCATATTTTACATATATATTTTAGTTTTTTAGTGGATATTGAGTGGTGCTATTACAATAGAATGTTTACTTTTTCTTAGACCAAATGGAATACGTGACATTGACAGCTGTGGACCACTCTGACCAAGTCCTCAGTACCTCTACAGAGGATACTCCATCTTCTGAACCTGAGAACACTACAGCGTCAAGCAGTAATACATCCGGAATGTCTGTGAATTTAAGTTTCTGGCATGAAAACTTTAGTGTTCCTTGGAACAGAATGCCGCCTGGTATCACAACTGCAATATCACTGGAGAAACGTCCATCTGCTAAAGACCGCAGGGAGATGGTACGGATCCTTGTTGATGAAATGAGGCTGAATGAACCAAATCCATCAAAGTCTCAGTGCCAGACAATAGCCAAGATGATTGTAAAGCAACATCCTAAGAGCTTTGCTGATGTTATGAGAGATGGCACTGTGGCTATGGATCTCTTTTGACTCAACTAAAAACACGGGTAGAACATGTTAATCGTGGAAATGCTCTCTGCAGACGAAGGAAGCCGAAAAGGGTCTCAAATGCACCTGAAGAAATAGCCAGAGGACCAGCTGACCAATATGGCTGCGTGAGATGGCAACCTAACTGTCCACCAGGGGAGACTGTAGAGGGTCTTGAAGAGAAAAAGAGTGAAATGAAAGACCTGTATCACACTGAGGGACCAGCTGGTGCAGAGAGAGGATATGTGATTCAGTTAATGAAAACAATCTACTACCTACAAAGGAAACACATCAATGTCTGCCCACCTCCTTCAGTTTCTGAGCTGAAGAGTGAGTGGCCCTATCTTTTTATTCCGAGGGAGTTGTACAGCCATTTCAATTTGCTCACCGACATCAACATTCTGGGAAAAATGGAACAGGCTATGGAAGAAAAGGGGAAGCTGATCCTTAGGTTCTTCCAGCACAGACCAGCAGGTACCAGTGCAGATGAGGTTGAGCGCATCCTGGTCAAGTACAGCAAAGAAGAAAAGTGTGATCCATGCCCATGTGTGATTCTGCTGCTGATGGCCCACTTCAAAGAGAAATCTGAGGGGCTCATTTTACAGACCAATGTAAGTATAAAATTATTACACTTTATGTGAGGCTCTTGAAAATTATATCGGATTGATCATGTTACCCTCAATAGTCAGAGGAGCTAAGTTGTAAGCAAATATTTTTGGAGCTTGAAGACATCTCACCTTGCATCCAAAAGGCTTATTTAGTTCTGGCCTGATGATGGGGGAATCTTCCCTCCTCTCTCAAACCATCTTTTGACAAACAATCTTCCTAATCCAAAATGTGAACATCAGTGTTTCTTTAAAGACATTGACATGCACATTTTGGACAAGGAGGACAGATGGTCTGAGAGAGAAGTGAAGGAGGCCATCTATATCTAACTGCAGTGAAGGAGGCCATCTATATCTAATAGCATGACCATTTAACTGCTCGTCACCATCAGAGCAGTTCTTGTTCTCTGGATGCTGTGACCATGACTCCCACTCCAATTCCCACCTTGGTTGACTCATGTGACTCTCACATGATGACATGTGTGGTCTACAGCTCCACCTCCAGTGGTCCAGAGATACAGCTCCTAGTTCCCCATCATCAGGCCAGAAATGAAGAAGCCTTTTGGACGAAAGGTGAAATGTCTTTCAAGCTCCAAGAGAGACTATATGAGACTATATACAGTAGAGACTATATGAATGACACATTTGGAAGGCAACAGAAAGAACATGAACAGAAGAACAATAATAAATCATTATAATCATGTTTATTTATTTATGTTTAGGTGATGTCCTCACAGCAACAAATTGGATGCTGAGCATTGAGGGCCATGTGGTTGTGGGTCCACACCAGAACATTGTGGCTGGATTGGCAGCGTTATTCGCATGCTACTATGCGTTTAATTTGCTGTATCAAGAGGAGGCATTGAACACACTGGAATTCATTCAAAGGTGTGTGCTGGAAGGGGATTGTAGTGGATTATTACTTTGTTACATTTTCGATCATGAAAAACAAATGATGTTATCTTTATTTTTGCAAAGCTACTTTCTGCTTCAGCTTGTATGCATGAAAATCTGCAATTAAAGCAAATTTGAAAGAAGTTGTAAAGAACCCCCCCCCCCACACACACACACACACACAGCACTACCCTTCACTGCATGTCCTACTCTACCCTACTCTCTGCATGTGACAATAAAATATCCTTGTATATTTAAAAAAATATATGAAAAAACGCAACTTGATTGGTTTTGTCTTTTGTAAACAATGTATTTCATTAAGTGTCTTTTTTGTGACTTCAGATGCTTCATAGGGATCAACCCAACCTCTGGCACAAAGGCCACAAAGTGGATCAGTCCAAAAAGTGGGAAGGTGCAAGAGAAGAGGAACAGCAATGTCAACCTTCATGTCTCTGCACTTCTAAAAAGGTTAATGGACTTTGAATGGCTTTGAGCCCGTTGTAAAAGAAACAGCAAAAGAAACAACATGGCACACTGTTTGTTTAAAAAACAAAAAAACAAAAAAAAACAATGGTTCCAAAATGTGGGAAGGTACAAGAGAAGAGGAACAGCAATGTCAACCTTCATGTCTCTGCACTTCTAAAAAGGTTAATGGACTTGCAAAAGAAACAACAATGGCACACTGTTTTGTTTAAAAAAAAACAACAAAAAAAACAATGGTTCCAAAATGTGGTTATTTTTTACACACTTGCCTTTATTGCTGCAAATTACAGTAGTTAATTCAGTTACACTGTGTGGCTGCAAGTCTTGTGCAGTCATGGCACACTGTTTTGTTTAAAAAACAAACAAACAACCTTCCAAAATGTGGTTATTTTTTACACATTTGACTTTGTCACTGCAAATTACAGTAGTTAATTAAGTTACACTGTGTGGCTGCAAGTCTTGTGCAGTCTGGTGTATGTTTACAGTATGTGAGTTTGTTCATGTCTGTGTGAAATTTGAAAATATACACATCCGGTATACACTGTATTGAGTGTTAATAAATGTTTTGTATTGCAGCACTGACTCTTTTTTTATTATTATTAATAGCTGAAAATAATTACAATTACAAGAAATTACAGAGCTTAATTTGCAAAACATGACAAACAAAACTTATATTAGCTGTAAAAACATTCTACAATAAAATAATGAATTATGAACAAGTAACAGCTATTTAGTGGCAAAAATAGTTGGCAGATAACCCATGTAATTTGAATGGGATACAAGATAATATTGTAAATTAAAATACAATAAATGGTTGTTTATCATATAAAACAATACATTGTTGTGTTTCATATACGGCAAACAACTGTAAAACGTTTCAGGTAATATGTTGTAATTAAAGTTTACAGTAATTAACAGCACTTTTACAGCACTTTATTGGCAACTTTTTTGCCTGTTCTTTACTGTAAATTCCACAGGAAATTTGTTACAGTGTGTAGCTGCAATAACTGAACTGTTACATTGTATTGGATAGTTGGACTAAGAGACGTTCATCCTTGAATTTCCCGTTGGGGATCAATAAAGTATCTATCTATCTATCTATCTATCTATCTATCTATCTATCATACTACACAGAGATAGGAGAATCCACTGTGTTCTCAGGACAATATTGATAGTTGTTAAGACCAGGCTGGTAAGTTGTCTATAACAGAAGTTGTAGCCAGAGCAAGCTCAGACTTTAAATATAGCTGCAAGCAGCAATGTGGGGGCCAAGCAGGCAGGACAAAAAGGCCAGAGTTGCCACGGTAACTCAATGCTGTTACGTCAGGTATGTAGTTTTAAGCAGTCACAAGAATTTTGATGTCAAACAACCCAAGATTGGCCGAGATGCGAGCTCACTTCCTGTTCGGCGGCTTCACTGCCCATTTCAATTGGCTGTTGCGGGCGAACGGTTTAAGACATTGTTGCGAAAATCAAGGCCTATATTAGACTCGGGCTGAAGATCATCTGTGTGAAGTTTCGTGCAGATCGGATACATTTTGTGACCTGTGGAAATGTTTAAGGGGTTTTGATTAAATCCAATATGGCGGCCGAATCAAATATGATGATGTCACAAATTGAGTTGGGTCAACCTAAGGACCTCCAACAGTATAACCCGGCACCAGTAGCAAGTTTAAATTCCAAACACATCAACAGGTACAGGCCAAAATGCCTTTTTGCTAATTGCAGCGCTCCCTAGAGGTCAAAGGTCACCAATTTTCTTGAGCCTCCCCCTGATGGGGTCGTGAGTATATATACTAAGTTTGGTTTTGATGCGTGCAAGGGTTGCAGAGATATGAGCCCACTTCCTGTTTGAAGGCTTTGCCGCTAGTTTCGATTGGCTGTTATGGGCCAACGGTAAAAGTTCCGAAGACGAAAAGCACGAGCTGAATTAGTCTTGGTCTGAAGATGCTCTGTGTCAAATTTGGTGAAAATCAGAGAAACATTGTGACCTCCAATACATTTTAAGTGTTTTTGATAAAATCCAAAATGGCGGAAAATCCATCATGGCGGAAAATGACGGCACAGGGTGCGTTGAACTCGGGCTGGTCCAAGGATTCCAAAGATACCTGGTTTTTGAAAATTGGCCCAAGGGTTCAAAAGTTACGTGCGTGAACGCACATCCAAATTTGACCTGTTGGTGGCGCTAGAGGGCTTGAGTTGCCGACATGAAACTTGGTCACATGAATCAACAGACTGTCCCTAATCAGTGTGCCAAATTTCACAACTTTTCACCAGTTGGTTCTATGGGCTGCCATTGACTCCAATGGCAGAGGTATAATAGTTTATAAATATAGCTGCAAGCAGCAATGTGGGGGCCAAGCAGGCAGGACAAAAAGGCCAGAGTTGCCATGGTAACTCATGCTGTTATGTCAGGTATGTAGTTTTAAGCAGTCACAAGATTTTTGACGTCAAACAACCCAAGATTGGCCGAGAAGCGAGCTCACTTCCTGTTCGGCGGCTTTGTCGCCAATTTCGATTGGCTGTTGCGGGCGAACCGTTTAAGATATCCATCCGAAAAGCAAGGCCTATGTTAGAATCGGGCTGAAGATCATCCCTGTTAAGTTTCGTGATGATCGGACACATTTTGCGACCTGTGGAAATGTTTAAGGGATTTTGATTAAATCCAATATGGCGGCCGAATCAAAAAGGTTGATGTCACAAATTGAGCTGGGTCAGCCTAAGGACCTCCCACAGTATAACCAGACACCAGTAGCAAGTTTTAATTCCAAACACATCAACAGCTACAGGCCAAAATGCCTTTTGGCTAATTACGGCGACCTCTAGAGGTCAAAGGTCACCAAATTTCTTGAGCCTCCTCCTGATGGGGTCTCGAGTCAATGTACAAAGTTTGGTTCTGATGTGTGTAAGGGTTGCTGAAATATCAGCCCACTTCCTGTTTAGCGGCTTCGCAGCGAGTTTCGATTGGCTGTTATGGGCGAACGGTACAAGTTCCGAAGACGAAAAGCACGAGCTGTATTTGTCTTGGTCTGAAGATGCTCTGTGTCAAATTTGGTGAAAATCACAGAAAAATTGTGACCTCCAATACATTTTAAGTGTTTTTGATAAAATCCAAAATGGCGGAAAATCCATCATGGCGGAAAATGACGTCACAGGGTGCGTTGAACTCGGGCTGGTCCAAGGATTACAAAGATACCTGGTTTTTGAAAATTGGCCCAAGGGTTCAAAAGTTACGTGCGTGAACGCAAGTCCAACTTTGACCTGTTGGTGGCGCTAGAGGGCTTGAGTTGCCGACATGAAACTTGGTCACATGAATCACTAGACTGTTCCTAATCAGTGTGCCAAATTTCACAACTTTCCCGTAGTCGGTTCTATGGGCTGCCATTGGTTTCAATGCACAGAGGAATAATAATAATAGTTTATAATAATAATAAGAAAACTAACAAACACAATGGGGTCCTCGCAGCTTCGCTGCTTGGCCCCCAAATATAGCTGCAAGCAGCAATGTGGGGGCCAAGCAGGCAGGTCAAAAGGCCAGAGTTGCCACGGTAACTCAATGCTGTTCAGTCAGGTATATAGTTTTAAGCAGTCACAAGAATTTTGATGTCAAACAACCCAAGATTGGCCGAGATGCAAGCCCACTTCCTGTTTGGCGGCTTCGCCGCTATTTTCGATTGGCTGTTGCGGGAGAACGTTTTCAGACATCATTACGAAAACCAAGGCCTATATTAGGCTCGGGCTGAAGATCATCCGTGTGAAGTTTCGTGCAGATCGGATAAACTTTGTGACCTGTGGAAATGTTTAGGGGGTTTTGATTAAATCTAATATGGCGGCCGAATCAAATAGGTTGATGTCACAAATTGAGCTGGGTCAGCCTAAGGACCTCCCACAGTATAACCAGACACCAGTAGCAAGTTTAAATTCCAAACAAATCAACAGCTACAGGCCAAAATGTCTTTTTACTAATTGCAGCGCCCCCTAGAGGTCAAAGGTCACCAAATTTCTTGAGCCTCCTCCTGATGGGGTCCTGAGTCCATGCACCAAGTTTGGTTTTGATGCGTGCAAGGGTTGCTGAAATATGAGCCCACTTCCTGTTTGGCGGCTTCGCCGTGAATTTTGATTGGCTGTCACAGGCCAACGGTTAAAGTTCCGAAGACAAAAAGCACGAGCTGAATAGACCATGGTCGGAGGATAATCTGTGTCAAGTTTGGTGTCGATCGGACAAAATTTGTGACCCCTGATACATTTTGAGTGTTTTTGACAAAATCCAAAATGGTGGGAAATCCATCATGGCGGAAAATGACGTCACAGGGTGCGTTTAACTCAGGCTGGTCCAAGGATTCCAAAGATACCTGGTTTTTGAAAATTGGCCCAAGGGTTCAAAAGTTACGTGCGTGAACGCATGTCCAACTTTGACCTGTTGGTGGCGCTAGAGCATATGAGGTGCCAACATGAAACTTGGTGAAATTAATTATTGGACTGTCCCCAATCAGTGTGTCAAATTTCACAACTTTTCACCAGTCGGTTCTATGGGCTGCCATTGACTCCAATGGCAGAGGTATAATAGTTTATAATAATAATAAGAAAACATAGAAACACAATGGGTGCCTTCGCAGCTTCGCTGCTTGGCCCCCAAATATAGCTGCAAGCAGCAATGTGGGGGCCAAGCAGGCAGGCAAAAGGCCAGAGTTGCCACGGTAATTCAATGCTGTTAAGTCAGGTATATAGTTTTAAGCATTCACAAGAATTTTCATGTCAAACAACCCAAGATTGCCCGAGATGCGAGCCCACTTCCTGTTTGGCGGCTTCGCCCCCAATTTCGGTTGGCTGTTGCAGGCGAACGGTTTAAGATATTGTTCCGAAAAGCAAGGGATGTATTAGACACGGACTGAAAATCATCTGTGTGAAGTTTCGTGCAGATCGGATACATTTTGTGACCTGTGGAAATGTTTAAGGGATTCTGATTAAATCCAATATGGCGGCCGAATCAAAAAGGTTGATGTCACAAATTGAGCTGGGTCAGCCTAAGGACCTCCCACAGTATAACCAGACACCAGTAGCAAGTTCAAATTCCAAACACATCAACAGTTACAGGCCAAAATGCCTTTTTGCTAATTACAGCGCCCTCTAGAGGTCAAAGTTCACCAAATTTCTTGAGCCTCCTCCTGATGGGGTCCTGAGTCCATGTGCCAAGTTTGGTTCTGATGCGTGCAAGGTTTGCTGAAATATGAGCCAACTTCCTGTTTGGCGGCTTCGCCGCGAATTTCGATTGGCTGTTACGGGCTAACGGTAAAAGTTCTGAAGACGAAAAACAAGGCCTGTATTAGTCTTGGTCTAAAGATGCTATGTGTCAAATTTGGTGAAAATCAGTGTAAAATTGTGACCTTCAATACATTTTAAGTGTTTTTGATAAAATCCAAAATGGCGGAAAATCCATCATGGCGGAAAATGACGTCACAGAGTGCGTTGAACTCAGGCAGGTCCAAGGATTCCATAGATACCTGACTTGTGAAAATTGGCCTGAGGGGTCAAAAGTTACGTGCGTGAACGCAAGTCCAACTTTGACCTGTTGGTGGCGCTAGAGGGCTTGAGCTGCCGACATGAAACTTGGTCACATGAATTATCAGACTGTCCCTAATCAGTGTGCAAAATTTCACAACTTTTCAACAGTTGGTTCTATGGGCTGCCATTGACTTCAATGGCAGAATAATAATAATAATAATAAGAACAAATAGAAAAACAATGGGTGCCTTCGCAGCTTCGCTGCTTGGCCCCCAATAATAGTTTATAAATATAGCTGCAAGCAGCAATGTGGGGGCCAAGCAGGCATGTCAAAAAGGCCAGAGTTGCCATGGTAACTCAATGCCGTTACGTCAGGTATGTAGTTTTAAGCAGTCACAAGAATTTTGATGTCAAACAACCCAAGACTGGCCGAGAAGCGAGCTCACTTCCTGTTCATCGGCTTCGCCCTCAATTTCGATTGGCTGTTTCGGGCGAACGGTTTAAGATATCGTTCCGAAACGCAAGGCCTATCTTAGACTCGGGCTGAAGATCATCCGTGTGAAGTTTCGTGCAGATCGGATACATTTTGCGACCTGTGGAAATGTTTAAGGGATTATGATTAAATCAAATATGGCGGCCAAATTGAATATGATGATGTCACAAATTGAGATGGGTCATCCTAAGGACCTCCAACAGTATAACCAGGCACCAGTAGCAAGTTTTAATTCCAAACACATCAACAGCTACAGGCAAAAAGGCCTTTTTGCTAATTGCGGCGCCCCCCAGAGGTCAAAATTCACCAAATTTCTTGAGCCTCCCCCTGATGGGGTCCTGAGGCCATGTATCAAGTTTGGTTTTGATGCGTGCAAGGGTTGCTGAAATATGAGCCCACTTCCTGTTTGGCGGCTTCGTTGCGAATTTCGATTGGCTGTTATGGTCGAAAGGTAAAAGTTCCGAAGACGAAAAGCACGAGCTGAATTAGTCTTGGTCTGAAGATGCTCTGTGTAAAATTTGGTGAAAATCAGAGAAAAATTGTGACCTCCAATACATTTTAAGTGTTTTTGATAAAATCCAAAATGGCGGAAAATCCATCATGGCGGAAAATGACGTCACAGGGTGCGTTGAACTCGGGCTGGTCCAATGATTACAAAGATACCTGGTTTTTCAAAATTGGCCCAAGGGTTCAAAAGTTACGTGCGTGAACGCACATCCAAATTTGACCTGTTGGTGGCGCTAGAGGGCTTGAGTTGCCGACATGAAACTTGGTCACATGAATCAACAGACTATCCCTAATCAGTGTGCCAAATTTCACAACTTTTCACCAGTTGGTTCTATGGGCTGCCATTGACTCCAATGGCAGAGGTATAATAGTTTATAAATATAGCTGCAAGCAGCAATGTGGGGGCCAAGCAGGCAGGACAAAAAGGCTGTGTTGCCACGGTAACTCAATGTTGCTACGTCAGGTATGTAGTTTTAAGCAGTCACACGAATTTTGATGTCAAACAACCCAAGATTGGCCGAGAAGCGAGCTCACTTCCTGTTCAGCGGCTTCGCCGTCAATTTCGATTGGCTGTTGCGGGCGAACGGTTTAAGATATCGTTACGAAAAGCAAGGGATATGTTAGACTCGGACTGAAGATCATCTATGTGAAGTTTCGTGCAGATCGGATACATTTTGTGACCTGTAGAAATGTTTAAGGGATTCTGATTTAATCCAATATGGCTGCCGAATCAAATATGATGATGTCACAAATTGAGCTGGGTCAGCCTAAGGACCTCCAACAGTATAACCAGGCACCAGTAGCAAGTTTTAATTCCAAACACATCAACAGCTAAAGGCCAAAATGCCTTTTTTCTAATTGCAGCGCCCCCTAGAGGTCAAAGGTCACCAAATTTCTTGAGCCTCCTCCTGATGGGGTCCTGAGTCCATGTACTGAGTTTGGTGTTGATGCGTGCAAGGGTTGCTGATATATGATCTCACTTCCTGTTTGGCGGCTTCGCCACAGATTTCGATTGGCTGTTATGGGCCAACGGTAAAAGTTCCGAAGACGAAAAGCACGAGCTGTATTTGTCTTGGTCTGAAGATAGTCTGTGTCAAATTTGGTGAAAATCAGAGGAAAATTGTGACCTCCAATACATTTTAAGTGTTTTTGATAAAATCCAAAATGGCGGAAAATCCATCATGGCGGAAAATGACGTCATGAGGTGCGTTGAACTCGGGCTGGTCCAAGGATTACAAAGATACCTAGTTTTTGAAAATTGGCCCAAGGGTTCAAAAGTTAAGTGCGTGAGCGCACGTCCAACTTTGACCTGTTGGTGGCGCTAGAGAGTTCGAGCTGCCAACATGAAACTTAGTGTAAAGAATATTCAGACTGTCCCCAATCAGTGTGCCAAATTTCACAACTTTCCCGTAGTCGGTTCTATGGGCTGCCATTGGTTTCAATGCACAGAGGAATAATAATAGTTTATAATAATAATAAGAAAACTAACAAACACAATGGGGTCCTCGCAGCTTCGCTGCTTGGCCCCCAATAATAATAATAAGAAAACATAGAAACACAATGGGTGCCTTCGCAGCTTCGCTGCTTGGCCCCCAAATATAGCTGCAAGCAGCAATGTGGGGGCCAAGCAGGCAGGTCAAAAGGCCAGAGTTGCCATGGTAACTCAATGCTGTTCAGTCAGGTATATAGTTTTAAGCAGTCACAAGAATTTTGATGTCAAACAACCCAAGATTGGCCGAGATGCAAGCCCACTTGCTGTTTTGCGGCTTCGCCGCTATTTTCGATTGGCTGTTGCGGGAGAACGGTTTAAGACATCATTACGAAAACCAAGGCCTATATTAGGCTTGGGCTGAAGATCATCCGTGTGAAGTTTCATGCAGATCGGATAAACTTTGTGACCTGTGGAAATGTTTAGGGGGTTTTGATTAAATCCAATATGGCGGCCGAATCAAATAGGTTGATGTCACAAATTGAGCTGGGTCAGTCTAAGGACCTCCCACAGTATAACCAGACACCAGTAGCAAGTTTAAATTCCAAACAAATCAACAGCTACAGGCCAAAATGTCTTTTTACTAATTGCAGCACCCCCTAGAGGTCAAAGGTCACCAAATTTCTTGAGCCTCCTCCCGATGGGGTCCTGAGTCCATGCACCAAGTTTGGTTTTGATGCGTGCAAGGGTTGCTGAAATATGAGCCCACTTCCTGTTTGGCGGCTTCGCCGTGAATTTTGATTGGCTGTCACAGGCCAACGGTTAAAGTTCCGAAGACAAAAAGCACGAGCTGAATAGACCATGGTCTGAGGATGCTCTGTGTCAAGTTTGGTGTCGATCGGACAAAATTTGTGACCCCTGATATATTTTGAGTGTTTTTGACAAAATCCAAAATGGCGGGAAATCCATCATGGCGGAAAATGACGTCACAGGGTGCGTTGAACTCGGGCTGGTCCAAGGATTCCAAAGATACCTGGTTTTTGAAAATTGGCCCAAGGGTTCAAAAGTTACGTGCGTGAACGCATGTCCAACTTTGACCTGTTGGTGGCGCTAGAGCATATGAGGTGCCGACATGAAACTTGGTGAAATTAATTATTGGACTGTCCCCAATCAGTGTGCCAAATTTCACAACTTTTCACCAGTCGGTTCTATGGGCTGCCATTGACTCCAATGGCAGAGGTATAATAGTTTATAAATATAGCTGCAAGCAGCAATGTGGGGGCCAAGCAGGCAGGTCAAAAGGCCAGAGTTGCCATGGTAACTCAATGCTGTTCAGTCAGGTATATAGTTTTAAGCAGTCACAAGAATTTTGATGTCAAACAACCCAAGATTGGCCGAGATGCAAGCCCACTTCCTGTTTGGCGGCTTCGCCGCTATTTTCGATTGGCTGTTGCGGGAGAACGTTTTAAGACATCATTACGAAAACCAAGGCCTATATTAGACTCGGGCTGAAGATCATCCGTGTGAAGTTTCGTGCAGATCGGATAAACTTTGTGACCTGTGGAAATGTTTAGGGGGTTTTGATTAAATCTAATATGGCGGCCGAATCAAATAGGTTGATGTCACAAATTGAGCTGGGTCAGCCTAAGGACCTCCCACAGTATAACCAGACACCAGTAGCAAGTTTAAATTCCAAACAAATCAACAGCTACAGGCCAAAATGTCTTTTTACTAATTGCAGCGCCCCCTAAAGGTCAAAGGTCACCAAATTTCTTGAGCCTCCTCCTGATGGGGTCCTGAGTCCATGCACCAAGTTTGGTTTTGATGCGTGCAAGGGTTGCTGAAATATGAGCCCACTTCCTGTTTGGCAGCTTCGCCGTGAATTTTGATTGGCTGTCACAGGCCAACGGTTAAAGTTCCGAAGACAAAAAGCACGAGCTGAATAGACCATGGTCTGAGGATGCTCTGTGTCAAGTTTGGTGTCGATCGGACAAAATTTGTGACCCCTGATACATTTTGAGTGTTTTTGACAAAATCCAAAATGGCGGGAAATCCATCATGGCGGAAAATGACGTCACAGGGTGCGTTTAACTCGGGCTGGTCCAAGGATTCCAAAGATACCTGGTTTTTGAAAATTGGCCCAAGGGTTCAAAAGTTACGTGCGTGAACGCATGTCCAACTTTGACCTGTTGGTGGCGCTAGAGCATTTGAGGTGCCGACATGAAACTTGGTGAAATTAATTATTGGACTGTCCCCAATCAGTATGCCAAATTTCACAACTTTTCACCAGTCGGTTCTATGGGCTGCCATTGACTCCAATGGCAGAGGTATAATAGTTTATAATAATAATAATAATAGTAAGAAAACATAGAAACACAATGGGTGCCTTCGCAGCTTCGCTGCTTGGCCCCCAAATATAGCTGCAAGCAGCAATGTGGGGGCCAAGCAGGCAGGACAAAAAGGCCAGAGTTGCCACGGTAACTCAATGTTGCTACGTCAGGTATGTAGTTTTAAGCAGTCACAAGAATTTTGATGTCAAACAACCCAAGATTGGCCGAGAAGCGAGCTCACTTCCTGTTCGGCGGCTTCGCCGTCAATTTCGATTGGCTGTTGCGGGCAAACGGTTTAAGATATCCTTCCGAAAAGCAAGGCCTATGTTACACTTGGGCTGAAGATCATCCCTGTGAAGTTTCGTGCAGATCGGATAAATTTTGTGACCTGTGGAAATGTTAAAGGGATTTTGATTAAATCCAATATGGCGACTGAATTAAATATGATGATGTCACAAATTGAGCTGGGTCATCCTAAGGACCTTTAACAGTATGACCAGGCACCAGTAGCAAGTTTTAATTTCAAACACATCAACAGCTACAGGCCAAAATGCTTTTTTACTAATTGCAGCACCCCCTAGAGGTCAAAGGTCACCAAATTTCTTGAGCCTCCTTCTGATGGGGTCTTGAGTAAATGTAGGAAGTTTGATTTTGATGCGTGCAAGGGTTGCTGAAATATGATCCCACTTCCTGTTTAGCGGCTTTGCCGCGGATTTCAATTGGCTGTTATGGGCAAACGGTAAAAGTTCCGAAGACCAAAAGCACGACCTGGATTTGTCATGGTCTGAAGATGCTCTGTGTCAAATTTGGTGAAAATCAGAGAAAAATTGTGACCTCCAATACATTTTAAGTGTTTTTGATAAAATCCAAAATGGCGGAAAATCCATCATGGCGGAAAATGACGTCACAGGGTGCGTTGAACTCGGGCTGGTCCAAGGATTCCATAGATACCTGTTTTTTGAAAATTGGCCCAAGGGTTCAAAAGTTAAGTGCGTGAACGCACGTCCAACTTTGACCTGTTGGTGGCGCTAGAGCGCTTGAGCTGCCAACATGACACTTGGTCACAGTCATCATCAGACTGTCCCCAATCAGTGTGCCAAATTTCACAACTTTTGACCAGTCAGTTCTATTGGTTGCCATTGACTTCAATGCACAGAGGAATAATAATAATAGTTTATAATAATAATAATAAGAAAACTAACAAACACAATGGGGTCCTCGCAGCTTCGCTGCTTGGCCCCCAAATATAGCTGCAAGCAGCAATGTGGGGGCCAAGCAGGCAGGACAAAAAGGCTAGAGTTGCCATGGTAACTGAATGTTGTTATGTCAGGTATGTAGTTCTAAGCAATCACAAGAATTTTGATGTCAAACAACCCAAGATTGGCCGAGAAGCGAGCTCACTTCCTGTTCGGCGGCTTCACCGCCAATTTCGATTGGCTGTTGCGGGCGAACGGTTTAAGATATCCCTCCGAAAAGCAAGGCCTATATTAAACTCGGGCTGAAGATCATCCGTGTGAAGTTTCATAAAGATCGGACACATTTTGCGACCTGTGGAAATGTTTAAGGGATTTTGATTAAATCCAATATGGCGGCCGAATAAAATATGATGATGTCACAAATTTAGCTGGGTCATTCTAAGGACCTCCAACAGTTTAATCAGGCACCAGTAGCAAGTTTTAATTCCAAATACATCAACAGCTACAGGCCAAAATGCCTTTTTGCTAATTGCAGCGCCCCCTAAAGGTCAAAGGTCACCAAATTTCTTGAGCCTCCTCCTGATGGGGTCTTGAGTCCATGTACCAAGTTTAGTTTCGATACGTGCAAGGGTTGCTGAAATATGAGCCCACTTCCTGTTTGGCGGCTTCGCCGCGCCTTTTGATTGGCTGTTATGGGCCAACGGTAAAAGTTCCGAAGACGAAAAGCACGAGCTGAATTAGTCTTGGTCTGAAGATGCTATGTGTCAAATTTGGTGAAAATCAGAGAAAAAAGTGTTTTTGATAAAATCCAAAATGGCGGAAAATCCATCATGGCGGAAAATGACGTCACAGGGTGCGTTGAACTCGGGCTGGTCCAAGGATTACAAAGATACCTGGATTTCGAAAATTGGCCAAAGGGGTCAAAAGTTACGTGCGTGAACGCACGTCCAACTTTGACCTGTTGGTGGCGCTAGAAAGTTTGAGGTGCCGACATGAAACTTGGTGACATGAATAATGGGACTGTCCCTAATCAGTGTGCCAAATTTCACAACTTTCCCGTAGTCGGTTCTATGGGCTGCCATTGACTTCAATGGCAGAGGAATAATAATAATAGTTTATAAATATAGCTGCAAGCAGCAATGTGGGGGCCAAGCAGGCAGGACAAAAAGGCCAGAGTTGCCATGGTGACTCAATGCTGTTATGTCAGGCATGTAGTTTTAAGCAGTCACAAGAATTTTGATGTCAAACAACCCAAGATTGGCCGAGATGCGAGCTCACTTCCTGTTCGGTGGCCTCCAACAGTATAACCAGGCACCAGTAGCAAGTTTTAATTCCAAACACATCAACAGCTACAGGCCAACATGCCTTTTTGCTAATTGCAGCGCCCCCTAGAGGTCAAAGGTCACCAAATTTCTTGAGCCTCCTCCTGATGGGGTACAGAGTACATGTACCAAGTTTGGTTTTGATGCGTTCAAGGGTTGCTGAAATATGAGCCCACTTCCTGTTTGAAGGCTTCGCCGTGAATTTTGATTGGCTATTATGGGGGAACGGTAAAAGTTCCGAAGACGAAAAGGAGGAGCTGTATTTGTCTTGGCCTGAAGATGCTCTCTGTGAAATTTGGTGAAAATCAGAGAAAAATTGTGACCTCCAATACATTTGAAGTGTTTTTGATGAAATTCAAAATGGCGGAAAATCCATCATGGCGGAAAATGACGTCACAGGGTGTGTTGAACTCGGGCTGGTCCAAGGATTACAAAGACACCTGTTTTTTGAAAATTGGCCCAAGGGTTCAAAAGTTACGTGCGTGAAAGCACGTCCAACTTTGACCTATTGGTGGCGCTAGAGAGTTCGAGGTGCCGACATGAAATTTGGTGACATGAATATTGGGACTGTCCCTAATCAGTGTGCCAAATTTCAAAACTTTCCCGTAGTCGGTTCCATGGGCTGCCATTGGTTTCAATGCACAGAGGAATAATAATAATAATAGTTTATAATAAGAAAACTAACAAACACAATGGGGTCCTCGCAGCTTCGCTGCTTGGCCCCCAATAATAATAATAAGAAAACTAACAAACACAATGGGGTCCTCGCAGCTTCGCTGCTTGGCCCCCAAATATAGCTGCAAGCAGCAATGTGGGGGCCAAGCAGGCAAGTCAAAAGGCCAGAGTTGCCATGGTAACTCAATGCTGTTAAGTCAGGTATATAGTTTTAAGCATTCACAAGAAGTTTGATGTCAAACAACCCAAGATTGCCCGAGATGCGAGCCCTCTTCCTGTTTGGCGGCTTCGCCGCCGATTTCGATTGGCTGTTGCGGGCGAACGGTTTAAGATATCGTTCCGAAAAGCAAGGCCTATGTTACATTTGGGCTGAAGATCATCTGTGTGAAGTTTTGTGAAGATCGGACACATTTAACGACCTATGGAAATGTTTAAGGGATTTTGATTAAATCCAATATGGCGGCCAAATTAAATATGATGATGTCACAAATTGAAGTGGGTCAGCATAAGGAACTCCAACAGTATAACCAGGCACCAGTAGCAAGTTTTAATTCCAAACACATCAACAGCTACAGGCCAAAAGGCCTTTTTGCTAATTGCGGCGCTCCCCAGAGTTCAAAGGTCACCAAATTTCTTGAGCCTCCTTCTGATGGGGTCCTAAGTCCAAGTACCAAGTTTGGTTTTGATGCGTGCAAGGGTTGCTGAAATATGAGCCCACTTCCTGTTTGGCGGCTTTGTTGCGAATTTCGATTGGCTGTTATGGGCGAACGGTAAAAGTTCCGAAGACCAAAAGCACGAGCTGAATTAGTCTTGGTCTGAAGATGCTCTGTGTCAAATTTGGTGAAAATCAGAGAAAAATTGTGACCTCCAATACATTTTAAGTGTTTTTGATAAAATCCAAAATGGCGGAAAATCCATCATGGCGGAAAATGACGTCACAGAGTGCGTTGAACTCGGGCTGGTCCAAGGATTCCAAAAATACCTTGTTTTTGAAAATTGACCTAAGGGGTCAAAAGTTACGTGCGTGAACGCACATCTAACTTTGACCTGTTGGTGGCGCTAGAGCGCTTGAACTGCCGACATGAAACTTGGTCATATGAATCACTAGACTGTTCCTAATCAGTGTGCCAAATTTCACAACTTTCCCGTAGTCGGTTCTATGGGCTGCCATTGACTTCAATGGCAGAGGAATAATAATAATAGTTTATAAATATAGCTGCAAGCAGCAATGTGGGGGCCAAGCAGGCAGGTCAAAAGGCCAGAGTTGCCATGGTAACTCAATGCTGTTCAGTCAGGTATATAGTTTTAAGCAGTCACAAGAATTTTGATATCAAACAACCCAAGATTGGCCGAGATGCAAGCCCACTTCCTGTTTGGCGGCTTCGCCGCTATTTTCGATTGGCTGTTGCGGGAGAACGGTTTAAGACATCATTACGAAAACCAAGGCCTATATTAGGCTCGGGCTGAAGATCATCCGTGTGAAGTTTCGTGCAGATCAGATAAACTTTGTGACCTGTGGAAATGTTTAGGGGGTTTTGATTAAATCCAATATGCCGGCCGAATCAAATAGGTTGATGTCACAAATTGAGCTGGGTCAGCCTAAGGACCTCCAACAGTATAACCAGGCACCAGTAGCAAGTTTAAATTCCAAACAAATCAACAGCTATAGGCCAAAATGTCTTTTTACTAATTGCAGCGCCCCCTAGAGGTCAAAGGTCACCAAATTTCTTAAGCCTCCTCCTGATGGGGTCCTGAGTCCATGCACCAAGTTTGGTTTTGATGCGTGCAAGGGTTGCTGAAATATGAGCCCACTTCCTGTTTGGCGGCTTCGCCGTGAATTTTGATTGGCTGTCACAGCCCAACGGTTAAAGTTCCGAAGACGAAAAGCACGAGCTAAATAGACCATGGTCTGAGGATGCTCTGTGTCAAGTTTGGTGTCGATCGGACAAAATTTGTGACCCCTGATACATTTTGAGTGTTTTTGACAAAATCCAAAATGGCGGGAAATCCATCATGGCGGAAAATAACGTCACAGGGTGCGTTTAACTCGTGCTGGTCCAAGGATTCCAAAGATACCTGGTTTTTGAAAATTGGCCCAAGGGTTCAAAAGTTACGTGCGTGAACGCACGTCCAACTTTGACCTGTTGGTGGCGCTACAGAGTTCAAGGTGCCGACATGAAATTTGGTGACATGAATTATGGGACTGTCCCTAATCAGTGTGCCAAATTTCACAACTTTTCACCAGTCGGTTCTATGGGCTGCCATTGACTCCCATGGCGGAAGCATAATAATAAGAAAACTAACAAACACAATGGGGTCCTCGCAGCTTCGCTGCTTGGCCCCCAAATATAGCTGCAAGCAGCAATGTGGGGGCCAAGCAGGCAGGACAAAAAGGCCAGAGTTGCCATGGTAACTCATGCTGTTATGTCAGGTATGTAGTTTTAAGCAGTCACAAGAATTTTGACGTCAAACAACCCAAGATTGGCCGAGAAGCGAGCTCACTTCCTGTTCGGCGGCTTTGTCGCCAATTTCGATTGGCTGTTGCGGGCGAACGGTTTAAGATATCCATCCGAAAAGCAAGGCCTATGTTAGAATCGGGCTGAAGATCATCCGTGTCAAGTTTCGTGAAGATCGGACACATTTTGCGACCTGTGGAAATGTTTAAGGGATTTTGATTAAATCCAATATGGCGGCCGAATCAAAAAGGTTGATGTCACAAATTGACCTGGGTCAGCCTGAGGACCTCCAACAGTATAACCAGGCACCAGTAGCAAGTTTTAATTCCAAACACATCAACAGCTACAGGCCAACATGCCTTTTTGCTAATTGCAGCGCCCCCTAGAGGTCAAAGGTCACCAAATTTCTTGAGCCTCCTCCTGATGGGGTACAGAGTACATGTACCAAGTTTGGTTTTGATGCGTTCAAGGGTTGCTGAAATATGAGCCCACTTCCTGTTTGGCGGCTTCGCCGCAAATTTCGATTGGCTGGTTTGGGCGAACGGTAAAAGTTCCGAAGACGAAAAGCAGGAGCTGTATTTGTCTTGGCCTGAAGATGCTCTCTGTGAAATTTGGTGAAAATCAGAGAAAAATTGTGACCTCCAATACATTTGAAGTGTTTTTGATGAAATTCAAAATGGCGGAAAATCCATCATGGCGGAAAATGACGTCACAGGGTGTGTTGAACTCGGGCTGGTCCAAGGATTACAAAGACACCTGTTTTTTGAAAATTGGCCCAAGGGTTCAAAAGTTACGTGCGTGAAAGCACGTCCAACTTTGACCTATTGGTGGCGCTAGAGAGTTCGAGGTGCCGACATGAAATTTGGTGACATGAATATTGGGACTGTCCCTAATCAGTGTGCCAAATTTCAAAACTTTCCCGTAGTCGGTTCCATGGGCTGCCATTGGTTTCAATGCACAGAGGAATAATAATAATAATAGTTTATAAATATAGCTGCAAGCAGCAATGTGGGGGCCAAGCAGGCATGTCAAAAAGGCCAGAGTTGCCATGGTAACTCAATGCCGTTACGTCAGGTATGTAGTTTTAAGCAGTCACAAGAATTTTGATGTCAAACAACCCAAGACTGGCCGAGAAGCGAGCTCACTTCCTGTTCGTCGGCTTCGCCGTCAATTTCGATTGGCTGTTGCGGGCAAACGGTTTAAGATATCGTTCCGAAACGCAAGGCCTATCTTAGACTCGGGCTGAAAATCATCTCTGTGAAGTTTCGTGTAGATCGGATGCATTTTGCGACCTGTGGAAATGTTTAAGGGATTTTGATTAAATCCAATATGGCGGCCAAATTAAATATGATGATGTCACAAATTGAGCTGGGTCATCTTAAGGACCTCCAACAGTATAACCAGGCACCAGTTGCAAGTTTTAATTCCAAACACATCAACAGCTACAGGCCAAAAAGCCTTTTTGCTAATTGCAGCGCCCCCCAGAGGTCAAAGGTCACCAAATGTCTTGAGCCTCCTTCTGATGGGGTCCTTAGTCCACATACCAAGTTTGGTTTTGATGGGTGCAAGGGTTGCTGAAATATGAGCCCACTTCCTGTTTGGCGGCTTCGCCGTGAATTTTGATTGGCTGTCACAGGCCAACGGTTAAAGTTCCGAAGACAAAAAGCACGAGCTGAATAGACCATGGTCTGAGGATGCTCTGTGTCAAGTTTGGTGTCGATCGGACAAAATTTGTGACCCCTGATATATTTTGAGTGTTTTTGACAAAATCCAAAATGGCGGGAAATCCATCATGGCGGAAAATGACGTCACAGGGTGCGTTGAACTCGGGCTGGTCCAAGGATTCCAAAGATACCTGGTTTTTGAAAATTGGCCCAAGGGTTCAAAAGTTACGTGCGTGAACGCATGTCCAACTTTGACCTGTTGGTGGCGCTAGAGCATATGAGGTGCCGACATGAAACTTGGTGAAATTAATTATTGGACTGTCCCCAATCAGTGTGCCAAATTTCACAACTTTTCACCAGTCGGTTCTATGGGCTGCCATTGACTCCAATGGCAGAGGTATAATAGTTTATAAATATAGCTGCAAGCAGCAATGTGGGGGCCAAGCAGGCAGGTCAAAAGGCCAGAGTTGCCATGGTAACTCAATGCTGTTCAGTCAGGTATATAGTTTTAAGCAGTCACAAGAATTTTGATGTCAAACAACCCAAGATTGGCCGAGATGCAAGCCCACTTCCTGTTTGGCGGCTTCGCCGCTATTTTCGATTGGCTGTTGCGGGAGAACGTTTTAAGACATCATTACGAAAACCAAGGCCTATATTAGACTCGGGCTGAAGATCATCCGTGTGAAGTTTCGTGCAGATCGGATAAACTTTGTGACCTGTGGAAATGTTTAGGGGGTTTTGATTAAATCTAATATGGCGGCCGAATCAAATAGGTTGATGTCACAAATTGAGCTGGGTCAGCCTAAGGACCTCCCACAGTATAACCAGACACCAGTAGCAAGTTTAAATTCCAAACAAATCAACAGCTACAGGCCAAAATGTCTTTTTACTAATTGCAGCGCCCCCTAAAGGTCAAAGGTCACCAAATTTCTTGAGCCTCCTCCTGATGGGGTCCTGAGTCCATGCACCAAGTTTGGTTTTGATGCGTGCAAGGGTTGCTGAAATATGAGCCCACTTCCTGTTTGGCAGCTTCGCCGTGAATTTTGATTGGCTGTCACAGGCCAACGGTTAAAGTTCCGAAGACAAAAAGCACGAGCTGAATAGACCATGGTCTGAGGATGCTCTGTGTCAAGTTTGGTGTCGATCGGACAAAATTTGTGACCCCTGATACATTTTGAGTGTTTTTGACAAAATCCAAAATGGCGGGAAATCCATCATGGCGGAAAATGACGTCACAGGGTGCGTTTAACTCGGGCTGGTCCAAGGATTCCAAAGATACCTGGTTTTTGAAAATTGGCCCAAGGGTTCAAAAGTTACGTGCGTGAACACATGTCCAACTTTGACCTGTTGGTGGCGCTAGAGCATTTGAGGTGCCGACATGAAACTTGGTGAAATTAATTATTGGACTGTCCCCAATCAGTATGCCAAATTTCACAACTTTTCACCAGTCGGTTCTATGGGCTGCCATTGACTCCAATGGCAGAGGTATAATAGTTTATAATAATAATAATAATAGTAAGAAAACATAGAAACACAATGGGTGCCTTCGCAGCTTCGCTGCTTGGCCCCCAAATATAGCTGCAAGCAGCAATGTGGGGGCCAAGCAGGCAGGACAAAAAGGCCAGAGTTGCCACGGTAACTCAATGTTGCTACGTCAGGTATGTAGTTTTAAGCAGTCACAAGAATTTTGATGTCAAACAACCCAAGATTGGCCGAGAAGCGAGCTCACTTCCTGTTCGGCGGCTTCGCCGTCAATTTCGATTGGCTGTTGCGGGCAAACGGTTTAAGATATCCTTCCGAAAAGCAAGGCCTATGTTACACTTGGGCTGAAGATCATCCCTGTGAAGTTTCGTGCAGATCGGATAAATTTTGTGACCTGTGGAAATGTTAAAGGGATTTTGATTAAATCCAATATGGCGACTGAATTAAATATGATGATGTCACAAATTGAGCTGGGTCATCCTAAGGACCTTTAACAGTATGACCAGGCACCAGTAGCAAGTTTTAATTTCAAACACATCAACAGCTACAGGCCAAAATGCTTTTTTACTAATTGCAGCACCCCCTAGAGGTCAAAGGTCACCAAATTTCTTGAGCCTCCTTCTGATGGGGTCTTGAGTAAATGTAGGAAGTTTGATTTTGATGCGTGCAAGGGTTGCTGAAATATGATCCCACTTCCTGTTTAGCGGCTTTGCCGCGGATTTCAATTGGCTGTTATGGGCAAACGGTAAAAGTTCCGAAGACCAAAAGCACGACCTGGATTTGTCATGGTCTGAAGATGCTCTGTGTCAAATTTGGTGAAAATCAGAGAAAAATTGTGACCTCCAATACATTTTAAGTGTTTTTGATAAAATCCAAAATGGCGGAAAATCCATCATGGCGGAAAATGACGTCACAGGGTGCGTTGAACTCGGGCTGGTCCAAGGATTCCATAGATACCTGTTTTTTGAAAATTGGCCCAAGGGTTCAAAAGTTAAGTGCGTGAACGCACGTCCAACTTTGACCTGTTGGTGGCGCTAGAGCGCTTGAGCTGCCAACATGACACTTGGTCACAGTCATCATCAGACTGTCCCCAATCAGTGTGCCAAATTTCACAACTTTTGACCAGTCAGTTCTATTGGTTGCCATTGACTTCAATGCACAGAGGAATAATAATAATAGTTTATAATAATAATAATAAGAAAACTAACAAACACAATGGGGTCCTCGCAGCTTCGCTGCTTGGCCCCCAAATATAGCTGCAAGCAGCAAT
Source organism: Sardina pilchardus (assembly GCF_963854185.1). Lineage (NCBI taxonomy): Eukaryota > Metazoa > Chordata > Actinopteri > Clupeiformes > Clupeidae > Sardina > Sardina pilchardus. The sequence continues at coordinate 6,913,651 of NC_085010.1, read as the reverse complement.
GTGGGGGCCAAGCAGGCAGGACAAAAAGGCTAGAGTTGCCATGGTAACTGAATGTTGTTATGTCAGGTATGTAGTTCTAAGCAATCACAAGAATTTTGATGTCAAACAACCCAAGATTGGCCGAGAAGCGAGCTCACTTCCTGTTCGGCGGCTTCACCGCCAATTTCGATTGGCTGTTGCGGGCGAACGGTTTAAGATATCCCTCCGAAAAGCAAGGCCTATATTAAACTCGGGCTGAAGATCATCCGTGTGAAGTTTCATAAAGATCGGACACATTTTGCGACCTGTGGAAATGTTTAAGGGATTTTGATTAAATCCAATATGGCGGCCGAATAAAATATGATGATGTCACAAATTTAGCTGGGTCATTCTAAGGACCTCCAACAGTTTAATCAGGCACCAGTAGCAAGTTTTAATTCCAAATACATCAACAGCTACAGGCCAAAATGCCTTTTTGCTAATTGCAGCGCCCCCTAAAGGTCAAAGGTCACCAAATTTCTTGAGCCTCCTCCTGATGGGGTCTTGAGTCCATGTACCAAGTTTAGTTTCGATACGTGCAAGGGTTGCTGAAATATGAGCCCACTTCCTGTTTGGCGGCTTCGCCGCGCCTTTTGATTGGCTGTTATGGGCCAACGGTAAAAGTTCCGAAGACGAAAAGCACGAGCTGAATTAGTCTTGGTCTGAAGATGCTATGTGTCAAATTTGGTGAAAATCAGAGAAAAAATGTGATCTCCAATACATTTTAAGTGTTTTTGATAAAATCCAAAATGGCGGAAAATCCATCATGGCGGAAAATGACGTCACAGGGTGCGTTGAACTCGGGCTGGTCCAAGGATTACAAAGATACCTGGATTTCGAAAATTGGCCAAAGGGGTCAAAAGTTACGTGCGTGAACGCACGTCCAACTTTGACCTGTTGGTGGCGCTAGAAAGTTTGAGGTGCCGACATGAAACTTGGTGACATGAATAATGGGACTGTCCCTAATCAGTGTGCCAAATTTCACAACTTTCCCGTAGTCGGTTCTATGGGCTGCCATTGACTTCAATGGCAGAGGAATAATAATAATAGTTTATAAATATAGCTGCAAGCAGCAATGTGGGGGCCAAGCAGGCAGGACAAAAAGGCCAGAGTTGCCACGGTAACTCAATGTTGCTACGTCAGGTATGTAGTTTTAAGCAGTCACAAGAATTTTGATGTCAAACAACCCAAGATTGGCCGAGAAGCGAGCTCACTTCCTGTTCGGCGGCTTCGCTGTCAATTTCGGTTGGCTGTTGCGGGCAAACTGTTTAAGATATCCTTCCGAAAAGCAAGGCCTATGTTACACTCGGGCTGAAGATCATCCCTGTGAAGTTTCGTGCAGATCGGATACATTTTGTGACCTGTGGAAATGTTAAAGGGATTTTGATTAAATCCAATATGGCGGCTGAATTAAATATGATGATGTCACAAATTGAGCTGGGTCATCCTAAGGACCTTTAACAGTATAACCAGGCACCAGTAGGAAGTTTTAATTTCAAACACATCAACAGCTACAGGCCAAAATGCCTTTTTGCTAATTGCAGCACCCCCTAGAGGTCAAAGGTCACCAAATTTCTTGAGCCTCCTTCTGATGGGGTCTTGAGTCAATGTAGTAAGTTTGGTTTTGATGCGTGCAAGGGTTGCTGAAATATGATCCCACTTCCTGTTTAGCGGCTTTGCCGCATATTTCGATTGGCTGTTATGGGCGAACGGTAAAAGTTCCGAAGACGAAAAGCACGAGCTGTATTTGTCTTGGTCTGAAGATGCTCTGTGTGAAATTTGGTGAAAATCAGAGAAAAATTGTGACCTCCAATACATTTTAAGTGTTTTTGATAAAATCCAAAATGGCGGAAAATCCATCATGGCGGAAAATGACGTCACAGGGTGCGTTGAACTCGGGCTGGTCCAAGGATTCCATAGATACCTGTTTTTTGAAAATTGGCCCAAGGGTTCAAAAGTTACGTGCGTGAACGCACGTCCAACTTTGACCTGTTGGTGGCGCTAGAGCGCTTGAGCTGCCAACATGACACTTGGTCACAGTCATCAACAGACTGTCCCCAATCAGTGTAACAAATTTCACAACTTTTGACCAGTCGGTTCTATGGGTTGCCATTGACTTCAATGCACAGAGGAATAATAATAATAGTTTATAAATATAGCTGCAAGCAGCAATGTGGGGGCCAAGCAGGTAGGTCAAAAGGCCAGAGTTGCCATGGTAACTCAATGCCGTTAAGTCAGGTATATAGTTTTAAGCAGTCACAAGAATTTTTATGTCAAACAACCCAAGATTGGCCGAGATGCAAGCCCACTTCCTGTTCAGCGGCTTTGCCGCCAATTTCGGTTGGCTGTTGCGGGCGAACGGTTTAAGATATCGTTCCGAAAAGCAAGGCCTATGTTAGACTCGGGCTGAAGATCATCTGTGTGAAGTTTCGTGCAGAACGGATACATTTTGTGACCTGTGGAAATGTTTAAGGGATTTTGATTAAATCCAATATGGCGGTCGAATCAAATACGATGATGTCACAAATTGAGCTGGGTCAGCCTAAGGACCTCCAACAGTATAACCAGGCACCAGTAGCAAGTTTTAATTCCAAACACATCAACAGCTACAGGCCAAAATGCCTTTTTTCTAATTGCAGCGCCCCCTAGAGGTCAAAAGTCACCAGATTTCTTGAGCCTCCTCTTGATGGGGTTCTGAGTCCATGTACTAAGTTTGGCTTTGATGTGTGCAAGGGTTGCTGAGATATGAGCCCACTTCCTGTTTGGCGGCTTCGCCGCGAGTTTCGATTGGATGTTATGGGCCAACGGTATAAGTTCCGAAGACGAAAAGCACGAGCTGAATTAGTCTTGGTCTGAAGATGCTCTGTGTCAAATTTGGTGAAAATCAGAGAAAAATTGTGACCTCCAATACATTTTAAGTGTTTTTGATAAAATCCAAAATGGCGGGAAATCCATCATGGCGGAAAATGACGTCACAGGGTGCGTTGAACTCGGGCTGGTCCAAGGATTCCAAAGATACCTGGTTTTTGAAAATTGGCCCAAGGGTTCAAAAGTTACGTGCATGAACGCACGTCCAACTTTGACCTGTTGGTGGCGCTAGAGAGTTCGAGGTGCCGACATGGAATTTGGTGATATGAATAATGGGACTGTCCCTAATCAGTGTGCCAAATTTCACAACTTTCCCGTAGTCGGTTCTATGGGCTGCCATTGACTTCAATGGCAGAGGAATAACAATAATAATAGTTTATAATAATAATAAGAAAACTAACAAACACAATGGGGTCCTCGCAGCTTCGCTGCTTGGCCCCCAAATATAGCTGCAAGCAGCAATGTGGGGGCCAAGCAGGCAGGTCAAAAGGCCAGAGTTGCCATGGTAACTCAATGCTGTTCAGTCAGGTATATAGTTTTAAGCAGTCACAAGAATTTTGATGTCAAACAACCCAAGATTGGCCGAGATGCAAGCCCACTTGCTGTTTGGCGGCTTCGCCGCTATTTTCGATTGGCTGTTGCGGGAGAACGGTTTAAGACATCATTACGAAAACCAAGGCCTATATTAGGCTCGGGCTGAAGATCATCCGTGTGAAGTTTCGTGCAGATCGGATAAACTTTGTGACCTGTGGAAATGTTTAGGGGGTTTTGATTAAATCCAATATGCCGGCCGAATCAAATAGGTTGATGTCACAAATTGAGCTGGGTCAGCCTAAGGACCTCCAACAGTATAACCAGGCACCAGTAGCAAGTTTATATTCCAAACAAATCAACAGCAATAGGCCATAATGTCTTTTTACTAATTGCAGCGCCCCCTAGAGGTCAAAGGTCACCAAATTTCTTAAGCCTCCTCCTGATGGGGTCCTGAGTCCATGCACCAAGTTTGGTTTTGATGCGTGCAAGGGTTGCTGAAATATGAGCCCACTTCCTGTTTGGCGGCTTCGCCGCAAATTTCGATTGGCTGGTTTGGGCGAACGGTAAAAGTTCCGAAGACGAAAAGCAGGAGCTGTATTTGTCTTGGCCTGAAGATGCTCTCTGTGAAATTTGGTGAAAATCAGAGAAAAATTGTGACCTCCAATACATTTGAAGTGTTTTTGATGAAATTCAAAATGGCGGAAAATCCATCATGGCGGAAAATGACGTCACAGGGTGTGTTGAACTCGGGCTGGTCCAAGGATTACAAAGACACCTGTTTTTTGAAAATTGGCCCAAGGGTTCAAAAGTTACGTGCGTGAAAGCACGTCCAACTTTGACCTATTGGTGGCGCTAGAGAGTTCGAGGTGCCGACATGAAATTTGGTGACATGAATATTGGGACTGTCCCTAATCAGTGTGCCAAATTTCAAAACTTTCCCGTAGTCGGTTCCATGGGCTGCCATTGGTTTCAATGCACAGAGGAATAATAATAATAATAGTTTATAAATATAGCTGCAAGCAGCAATGTGGGGGCCAAGCAGACAGGTCAAAAGGCCAGAGTTGCCATGGTAACTCAATGCTGTTACATCAGGTATATAGTTTTAAGCATTCACAAGAAGTTTGATGTCAAACAACCCAAGATTGCCCGAGATGCGAGCCCACTTCCTGTTCGGCGGCTTCGCCCCCGAATTGGGTTGGCTGTTGCGGGTGAACGGTTTAAGATATCGTTCCGAAAAGCAAGGCCTATATTACACTCGGGCTGAAGATCATCTGTGTGAAGTTTCGTGAAGATCGGACACATTTTGCGACCGGTGGAAATGTTTAAGGGATTTTGATTAAATCCAATATGGTGGCCGAATAAAATAGGTTGATGTCACAAATTGAGCTGGGTCAGCCTAAGGACCTCCCACAGTATAACCAGACACCAGTAGCAAGTTTAAATTCCAAACACATCAACAGCTACAGGCCAAAATGTCTTTTTGCTAATTACTGCGCCCTCTATAGGTCAAAGGTCACCAAATTTCTTGAGCCCCCTCCAAATGGGGTCTAGAGTCAATGTACCAAGTTTGGTTTTGATGCGTGCAGGGGTTGCTGAAATATGAGCCCACTTCCTGTTTGGCTGCTTCGCCGCGAGTTTCGATTGGCTCTTATGGGCCAACGGTAACAGTTCCGAAGACGAAAAGCACGAGCTGTATTTGTCTTTGTCTGAAGATGCTCTGTGTTAAATTTGGTGAAAATCAGAGAAAAATTGTGACCTCCAATACATTTTAAGTGTTTTTGATAAAATCCAAAATGGCGGAAAATCCATCATGGCGGAAAATGACGTCAGAGGGTGCGTTGAGCTCGGGCTGGTCCAAGGATTACAAAGATACCTGGTTTTTGAAAATTGGCCCAAGGGTTCAAAAGTTACGTGCGTGAACGCAAGTCCAACTTTGACCTGTTGGTGGCGCTAGAGAATTCGAGGTGCTGACATGAAATTTGATGACATGAATAATGGGACTGTCCCTAATCAGTGTGCCAAATTTCACAACTTTCCCAAAGTTGGTTCTATGGGCTGCCATTGACTTCAATGGCAGAGGAATAATAATAATAGTTTATAATAATAAGAAAACATAGAAACACAATGGGTGCCTTCGCAGCTTCGCTGCTTGGCCCCCAAATATAGCTGCAAGCAGCAATGTGGGGGCCAAGCAGGCATGTCAAAAAGGCCAGAGTTGCCATGGTAACTCAATGCCGTTACGTCAGGTATGTAGTTTTAAGCAGTCACAAGAATTTTGATGTCAAACAACCCAAGACTGGCCGAGAAGCGAGCTCACTTCCTGTTCGTCGGCTTCGCCGTCAATTTCGATTGGCTGTTGCGGGCAAACGGTTTAAGATATCGTTCCGAAACGCAAGGCCTATCTTAGACTCGGGCTGAAAATCATCTCTGTGAAGTTTCGTGTAGATCGGATGCATTTTGCGACCTGTGGAAATGTTTAAGGGATTTTGATTAAATCCAATATGGCGGCCAAATTAAATATGATGATGTCACAAATTGAGCTGGGTCATCTTAAGGACCTCCAACAGTATAACCAGGCACCAGTTGCAAGTTTTAATTCCAAACACATCAACAGCTACAGGCCAAAAAGCCTTTTTGCTAATTGCAGCGCCCCCCAGAGGTCAAAGGTCACCAAATGTCTTGAGCCTCCTTCTGATGGGGTCCTTAGTCCACATACCAAGTTTGGTTTTGATGGGTGCAAGGGTTGCTGAAATATGAGCCCACTTCCTGTTTGGCGGCTTCGCCGTGAATTTTGATTGGCTGTCACAGGCCAACGGTTAAAGTTCCGAAGACAAAAAGCACGAGCTGAATAGACCATGGTCTGAGGATGCTCTGTGTCAAGTTTGGTGTCGATCGGACAAAATTTGTGACCCCTGATATATTTTGAGTGTTTTTGACAAAATCCAAAATGGCGGGAAATCCATCATGGCGGAAAATGACGTCACAGGGTGCGTTGAACTCGGGCTGGTCCAAGGATTCCAAAGATACCTGGTTTTTGAAAATTGGCCCAAGGGTTCAAAAGTTACGTGCGTGAACGCATGTCCAACTTTGACCTGTTGGTGGCGCTAGAGCATATGAGGTGCCGACATGAAACTTGGTGAAATTAATTATTGGACTGTCCCCAATCAGTGTGCCAAATTTCACAACTTTTCACCAGTCGGTTCTATGGGCTGCCATTGACTCCAATGGCAGAGGTATAATAGTTTATAAATATAGCTGCAAGCAGCAATGTGGGGGCCAAGCAGGCAGGTCAAAAGGCTAGAGTTGCCATGGTAACTCAATGCTGTTCAGTCAGGTATATAGTTTTAAGCAGTCACAAGAATTTTGATGTCAAACAACCCAAGATTGGCCGAGATGCAAGCCCACTTCCTGTTTGGCGGCTTCGCCGCTATTTTCGATTGGCTGTTGCGGGAGAACGTTTTAAGACATCATTACGAAAACCAAGGCCTATATTAGACTCGGGCTGAAGATCATCCGTGTGAAGTTTCGTGCAGATCGGATAAACTTTGTGACCTGTGGAAATGTTTAGGGGGTTTTGATTAAATCTAATATGGCGGCCGAATCAAATAGGTTGATGTCACAAATTGAGCTGGGTCAGCCTAAGGACCTCCCACAGTATAACCAGACACCAGTAGCAAGTTTAAATTCCAAACAAATCAACAGCTACAGGCCAAAATGTCTTTTTACTAATTGCAGCGCCCCCTAAAGGTCAAAGGTCACCAAATTTCTTGAGCCTCCTCCTGATGGGGTCCTGAGTCCATGCACCAAGTTTGGTTTTGATGCGTGCAAGGGTTGCTGAAATATGAGCCCACTTCCTGTTTGGCAGCTTCGCCGTGAATTTTGATTGGCTGTCACAGGCCAACGGTTAAAGTTCCGAAGACAAAAAGCACGAGCTGAATAGACCATGGTCTGAGGATGCTCTGTGTCAAGTTTGGTGTCGATCGGACAAAATTTGTGACCCCTGATACATTTTGAGTGTTTTTGACAAAATCCAAAATGGCGGGAAATCCATCATGGCGGAAAATGACGTCACAGGGTGCGTTTAACTCGGGCTGGTCCAAGGATTCCAAAGATACCTGGTTTTTGAAAATTGGCCCAAGGGTTCAAAAGTTACGTGCGTGAACACATGTCCAACTTTGACCTGTTGGTGGCGCTAGAGCATTTGAGGTGCCGACATGAAACTTGGTGAAATTAATTATTGGACTGTCCCCAATCAGTATGCCAAATTTCACAACTTTTCACCAGTCGGTTCTATGGGCTGCCATTGACTCCAATGGCAGAGGTATAATAGTTTATAATAATAATAATAATAGTAAGAAAACATAGAAACACAATGGGTGCCTTCGCAGCTTCGCTGCTTGGCCCCCAAATATAGCTGCAAGCAGCAATGTGGGGGCCAAGCAGGCAGGACAAAAAGGCCAGAGTTGCCACGGTAACTCAATGTTGCTACGTCAGGTATGTAGTTTTAAGCAGTCACAAGAATTTTGATGTCAAACAACCCAAGATTGGCCGAGAAGCGAGCTCACTTCCTGTTCGGCGGCTTCGCCGTCAATTTCGATTGGCTGTTGCGGGCAAACGGTTTAAGATATCCTTCCGAAAAGCAAGGCCTATGTTACACTTGGGCTGAAGATCATCCCTGTGAAGTTTCGTGCAGATCGGATAAATTTTGTGACCTGTGGAAATGTTAAAGGGATTTTGATTAAATCCAATATGGCGACTGAATTAAATATGATGATGTCACAAATTGAGCTGGGTCATCCTAAGGACCTTTAACAGTATGACCAGGCACCAGTAGCAAGTTTTAATTTCAAACACATCAACAGCTACAGGCCAAAATGCTTTTTTACTAATTGCAGCACCCCCTAGAGGTCAAAGGTCACCAAATTTCTTGAGCCTCCTTCTGATGGGGTCTTGAGTAAATGTAGGAAGTTTGATTTTGATGCGTGCAAGGGTTGCTGAAATATGATCCCACTTCCTGTTTAGCGGCTTTGCCGCGGATTTCAATTGGCTGTTATGGGCAAACGGTAAAAGTTCCGAAGACCAAAAGCACGACCTGGATTTGTCATGGTCTGAAGATGCTCTGTGTCAAATTTGGTGAAAATCAGAGAAAAATTGTGACCTCCAATACATTTTAAGTGTTTTTGATAAAATCCAAAATGGCGGAAAATCCATCATGGCGGAAAATGACGTCACAGGGTGCGTTGAACTCGGGCTGGTCCAAGGATTCCATAGATACCTGTTTTTTGAAAATTGGCCCAAGGGTTCAAAAGTTAAGTGCGTGAACGCACGTCCAACTTTGACCTGTTGGTGGCGCTAGAGCGCTTGAGCTGCCAACATGACACTTGGTCACAGTCATCATCAGACTGTCCCCAATCAGTGTGCCAAATTTCACAACTTTTGACCAGTCAGTTCTATTGGTTGCCATTGACTTCAATGCACAGAGGAATAATAATAATAGTTTATAATAATAATAATAAGAAAACTAACAAACACAATGGGGTCCTCGCAGCTTCGCTGCTTGGCCCCCAAATATAGCTGCAAGCAGCAATGTGGGGGCCAAGCAGGCAGGACAAAAAGGCTAGAGTTGCCATGGTAACTGAATGTTGTTATGTCAGGTATGTAGTTCTAAGCAATCACAAGAATTTTGATGTCAAACAACCCAAGATTGGCCGAGAAGCGAGCTCACTTCCTGTTCGGCGGCTTCACCGCCAATTTCGATTGGCTGTTGCGGGCGAACGGTTTAAGATATCCCTCCGAAAAGCAAGGCCTATATTAAACTCGGGCTGAAGATCATCCGTGTGAAGTTTCATAAAGATCGGACACATTTTGCGACCTGTGGAAATGTTTAAGGGATTTTGATTAAATCCAATATGGCGGCCGAATAAAATATGATGATGTCACAAATTTAGCTGGGTCATTCTAAGGACCTCCAACAGTTTAATCAGGCACCAGTAGCAAGTTTTAATTCCAAATACATCAACAGCTACAGGCCAAAATGCCTTTTTGCTAATTGCAGCGCCCCCTAAAGGTCAAAGGTCACCAAATTTCTTGAGCCTCCTCCTGATGGGGTCTTGAGTCCATGTACCAAGTTTAGTTTCGATACGTGCAAGGGTTGCTGAAATATGAGCCCACTTCCTGTTTGGCGGCTTCGCCGCGCCTTTTGATTGGCTGTTATGGGCCAACGGTAAAAGTTCCGAAGACGAAAAGCACGAGCTGAATTAGTCTTGGTCTGAAGATGCTATGTGTCAAATTTGGTGAAAATCAGAGAAAAAATGTGATCTCCAATACATTTTAAGTGTTTTTGATAAAATCCAAAATGGCGGAAAATCCATCATGGCGGAAAATGACGTCACAGGGTGCGTTGAACTCGGGCTGGTCCAAGGATTACAAAGATACCTGGATTTCGAAAATTGGCCAAAGGGGTCAAAAGTTACGTGCGTGAACGCACGTCCAACTTTGACCTGTTGGTGGCGCTAGAAAGTTTGAGGTGCCGACATGAAACTTGGTGACATGAATAATGGGACTGTCCCTAATCAGTGTGCCAAATTTCACAACTTTCCCGTAGTCGGTTCTATGGGCTGCCATTGACTTCAATGGCAGAGGAATAATAATAATAGTTTATAAATATAGCTGCAAGCAGCAATGTGGGGGCCAAGCAGGCAGGTCAAAAGGCCAGAGTTGCCATGGTAACTCAATGCTGTTCAGTCAGGTATATAGTTTTAAGCAGTCACAAGAATTTTGATGTCAAACAACCCAAGATTGGCCGAGATGCAAGCCCACTTGCTGTTTGGCGGCTTCGCCGCTATTTTCGATTGGCTGTTGCGGGAGAACGGTTTAAGACATCATTACGAAAACCAAGGCCTATATTAGGCTCGGGCTGAAGATCATCCGTGTGAAGTTTCGTGCAGATCGGATAAACTTTGTGACCTGTGGAAATGTTTAGGGGGTTTTGATTAAATCCAATATGCCGGCCGAATCAAATAGGTTGATGTCACAAATTGAGCTGGGTCAGCCTAAGGACCTCCAACAGTATAACCAGGCACCAGTAGCAAGTTTATATTCCAAACAAATCAACAGCAATAGGCCATAATGTCTTTTTACTAATTGCAGCGCCCCCTAGAGGTCAAAGGTCACCAAATTTCTTAAGCCTCCTCCTGATGGGGTCCTGAGTCCATGCACCAAGTTTGGTTTTGATGCGTGCAAGGGTTGCTGAAATATGAGCCCACTTCCTGTTTGGCGGCTTCGCCGTGAATTTTGATTGGCTGTCACAGCCCAACGGTTAAAGTTCCGAAGACGAAAAGCACGAGCTAAATAGACCATGGTCTGAGGATGCTCTGTGTCAAGTTTGGTGTCGATCGGACAAAATTTGTGACCCCTGATACATTTTGAGTGTTTTTGACAAAATCCAAAATGGCTGGAAATCCATCATGGCGGAAAATGACGTCACAGGGTGCGTTTAACTCGTGCTGGTCCAAGGATTCCAAAGATACCTGGTTTTTGAAAATTGGCCCAAGGGTTCAAAAGTTACGTGCGTGAACGCATGTCCAACTTTGACCTGTTGGTGGCGCTAGAGCATATGAGGTGCCGACATGAAACTTGGTGAAATTAATTATTGGACTGACCCCAATCAGTGTGCCAAATTTCACAACTTTTCACCAGTCGGTTCTATGGGCTGCCATTGACTCCAATGGCAGAGGTATAATAGTTTATAATAATAATAAGAAAACATAGAAACACAATGGGTGCCTTCGCAGCTTCGCTGCTTGGCCCCCAAATATAGCTGCAAGCAGCAATGTGGGGGCCAAGCAGGCAGGACAAAAAGGCCAGAGTTGCCATGGTGACTCAATGCTGTTATGTCAGGCATGTAGTTTTAAGCAGTCACAAGAATTTTGATGTCAAACAACCCAAGATTGGCCGAGATGCGAGCTCACTTCCTGTTCGGTGGCTTCGCCGCTATTTTCAATTGGCTGTTGCGGCCGAACGGTTTCAGATATCCTTCCGAAAAGCAAGGACTATATTACATTTGGGCTGACGATTATCCCTGTTAAGTTTCGTGCAGATCGGATACATTTTGTGACCTGTGGAAATGTTTAAGGGATTTTGATTAAATCCAATATGGCGGCCGAATCAAAAAGATTGATGTCACAAATTGAGCTGGGTCAGCCTAAGGACCTCCAACAGTATAACCAGGCACCAGTAGCAAGTTTTAATTCAAAACAAATCAACAGCTACAGGCCAAAATGCCTTTTTGCTAATTGCAGCGCCCCCTAGAGGTCAAAGGTCACCAAATTTATTGAGCCTCCTCCCGATGGGGTCCAGAGTACATGTACTAAGTTTGGTTTTGATGCGTGCAAGGGTTGCTGAGATATCAGCCCACTTCCTGTTTTGCGGCTTCGCCGCGAGTTTCCATTGGCTGTTATGGGCCAACGGTATAAGTTCCGAAGAGGAAAAGCACGAGCTGTATTTGCCTTAGTCTGAAGATGCTCTGTGTCAAATTTGGTGAAAATCAGAGAAAAATTGTGACCCCCAATACATTTTAAGTGTTTTTGATGAAATCCAAAATGGCGGAAAATCCATCATGGCGGAAAATGACGTCACAGGGTGCGTTGAACTCGGGCTGGTCCAAGGATTCCAAAGATACCTGGTTTTTGAAAATTGGCCCAAGGGTTCAAAAGTTACGTGCGTGAACGCACGTCCAACTTTGACCTATTGGTGGCGCTAGAGAGTTTGAGGTGCCGACATGAAACTTGGTCACAGTCATCATCAGACTGTCCCCAATCAGTGTGCCAAATTTCACAACTTTTGACCAGTCGGTTCTATGGGTTGCCATTGACTTCAATGCACAGAGGAATAATAATAATAATAGTTTATAATAATAATAATAAGAAAACTAACAAACACAATGGGGTCCTCGCAGCTTCGCTGCTTGGCCCCCAAATATAGCTGCAAGCAGCAATGTGGGGGCCAAGCAGGCAAGTCAAAAGGCCAGAGTTGCCATGGTAACTCAATGCTGTTAAGTCAGGTATATAGTTTTAAGCATTCACAAGAAGTTTGATGTCAAACAACCCAAGATTGCCCGAGATGCGAGCCCTCTTCCTGTTTGGCGGCTTCGCCGCCGATTTCGATTGGCTGTTGCGGGCGAACGGTTTAAGATATCGTTCCGAAAAGCAAGGCCTATGTTACATTTGGGCTGAAGATCATCTGTGTGAAGTTTTGTGAAGATCGGACACATTTAACGACCTATGGAAATGTTTAAGGGATTTTGATTAAATCCAATATGGCGGCCAAATTAAATATGATGATGTCACAAATTGAAGTGGGTCAGCATAAGGAACTCCAACAGTATAACCAGGCACCAGTAGCAAGTTTTAATTCCAAACACATCAACAGCTACAGGCCAAAAGGCCTTTTTGCTAATTGCGGCGCTCCCCAGAGTTCAAAGGTCACCAAATTTCTTGAGCCTCCTTCTGATGGGGTCCTAAGTCCAAGTACCAAGTTTGGTTTTGATGCGTGCAAGGGTTGCTGAAATATGAGCCCACTTCCTGTTTGGCGGCTTTGTTGCGAATTTCGATTGGCTGTTATGGGCGAACGGTAAAAGTTCCGAAGACCAAAAGCACGAGCTGAATTAGTCTTGGTCTGAAGATGCTCTGTGTCAAATTTGGTGAAAATCAGAGAAAAATTGTGACCTCCAATACATTTTAAGTGTTTTTGATAAAATCCAAAATGGCGGAAAATCCATCATGGCGGAAAATGACGTCACAGAGTGCGTTGAACTCGGGCTGGTCCAAGGATTCCAAAAATACCTTGTTTTTGAAAATTGACCTAAGGGGTCAAAAGTTACGTGCGTGAACGCACATCTAACTTTGACCTGTTGGTGGCGCTAGAGCGCTTGAACTGCCAACATGAAACTTGGTCATATGAATCACTAGACTGTTCCTAATCAGTGTGCCAAATTTCACAACTTTCCCGTAGTCGGTTCTATGGGCTGCCATTGACTTCAATGGCAGAGGAATAATAATAATAGTTTATAAATATAGCTGCAAGCAGCAATGTGGGGGCCAAGCAGGCAGGACAAAAAGGCCAGAGTTGCCATGGTAACTCATGCTGTTATGTCAGGTATGTAGTTTTAAGCAGTCACAAGAATTTTGACGTCAAACAACCCAAGATTGGCCGAGAAGCGAGCTCACTTCCTGTTCGGCGGCTTTGTCGCCAATTTCGATTGGCTGTTGCGGGCGAACGGTTTAAGATATCCATCCGAAAAGCAAGGCCTATGTTAGAATCGGGCTGAAGATCATCCGTGTCAAGTTTCGTGAAGATCGGACACATTTTGCGACCTGTGGAAATGTTTAAGGGATTTTGATTAAATCCAATATGGCGGCCGAATCAAAAAGGTTGATGTCACAAATTGACCTGGGTCAGCCTGAGGACCTCCAACAGTATAACCAGGCACCAGTAGCAAGTTTTAATTCCAAACACATCAACAGCTACAGGCCAACATGCCTTTTTGCTAATTGCAGCGCCCCCTAGAGGTCAAAGGTCACCAAATTTCTTGAGCCTCCTCCTGATGGGGTACAGAGTACATGTACCAAGTTTGGTTTTGATGCGTTCAAGGGTTGCTGAAATATGAGCCCACTTCCTGTTTGGCGGCTTCGCCGCAAATTTCGATTGGCTGGTTTGGGCGAACGGTAAAAGTTCCGAAGACGAAAAGCAGGAGCTGTATTTGTCTTGGCCTGAAGATGCTCTCTGTGAAATTTGGTGAAAATCAGAGAAAAATTGTGACCTCCAATACATTTGAAGTGTTTTTGATGAAATTCAAAATGGCGGAAAATCCATCATGGCGGAAAATGACGTCACAGGGTGTGTTGAACTCGGGCTGGTCCAAGGATTACAAAGACACCTGTTTTTTGAAAATTGGCCCAAGGGTTCAAAAGTTACGTGCGTGAAAGCACGTCCAACTTTGACCTATTGGTGGCGCTAGAGAGTTCGAGGTGCCGACATGAAATTTGGTGACATGAATATTGGGACTGTCCCTAATCAGTGTGCCAAATTTCAAAACTTTCCCGTAGTCGGTTCCATGGGCTGCCATTGGTTTCAATGCACAGAGGAATAATAATAATAATAGTTTATAAATATAGCTGCAAGCAGCAATGTGGGGGCCAAGCAGGCATGTCAAAAAGGCCAGAGTTGCCATGGTAACTCAATGCCGTTACGTCAGGTATGTAGTTTTAAGCAGTCACAAGAATTTTGATGTCAAACAACCCAAGACTGGCCGAGAAGCGAGCTCACTTCCTGTTCGTCGGCTTCGCCGTCAATTTCGATTGGCTGTTGCGGGCAAACGGTTTAAGATATCGTTCCGAAACGCAAGGCCTATCTTAGACTCGGGCTGAAAATCATCTCTGTGAAGTTTCGTGTAGATCGGATGCATTTTGCGACCTGTGGAAATGTTTAAGGGATTTTGATTAAATCCAATATGGCGGCCAAATTAAATATGATGATGTCACAAATTGAGCTGGGTCATCTTAAGGACCTCCAACAGTATAACCAGGCACCAGTTGCAAGTTTTAATTCCAAACACATCAACAGCTACAGGCCAAAAAGCCTTTTTGCTAATTGCAGCGCCCCCCAGAGGTCAAAGGTCACCAAATGTCTTGAGCCTCCTTCTGATGGGGTCCTTAGTCCACATACCAAGTTTGGTTTTGATGGGTGCAAGGGTTGCTGAAATATGAGCCCACTTCCTGTTTGGCGGCTTCGCCACAAATTTTGATTGGCTGTTATGGGCGAACGGTAAAAGTTCCGAAGACCAAAAGCACGAGCTGAATAGGGCATGGTCTGAGGATGCTCTGTGTCAAATTTGGTGAAAATCAGAGAAAACTTGTGACCTCCAATACATTTTAAGTGTTTTTGATAAAATCCAAAATGGCGGAAAATCCATCATGGCGGAAAATGACGTCACAGGGTGCGTTGAACTCGGGCTGGTCCAAGGATTCCAAAGATACCTGGTTTTTGAAAATTGGCCTAAGGGTTCAAAAGTTACGTGCATGAACGCACGTCCAACTTTGACTTGTTGGTGGCGCTAGAGAGTTCGAGGTGCCGACATGGAATTTGGTTTTATGAATAATGGGACTGTCCCTAATCAGTGTGCCAAATTTCACAACTTTCCCGTAGTCGGTTCTATGGGCTGCCATTGACTTCAATGGCAGAGGAATAACAATAAATATAGCTGCAAGCAGCAATGTGGGGGCCAAGCAGGCAGGACAGAAAGGCCAGAGTTGCCACGGTAACTCAATGTTGCTACGTCAGGAATGTAGTTTTAAGCAGTCACAAGAATTTTGATGTAAAACAACCCAAGATTGGCTGAGAAGCGAGCTCACTTCCTGTTCGGCGGCTTCGCCGTCAATTTCGATTGGCTGTTGCGGGCGAACGGTTTAAGATATCCTTCCGAAAAGCAAGGCCTATGTTACACTCGGGCTGAAGATCATCCCTGTGACGTTTCGTGCAGATCAGATAAATTTTGCGACCTGTGGAAATGTTTAAGGTTTTTAGATTAAATCCAATATGGCGGCCGAATCAAAAAGGGTGATGTCACAAATTGAGCTGGGTCAGCCTAAGGACTTCCCACAGTATAACCAGACACCAGTAGCCACTTTAAATTCCAAACAAATCAACAGCTACAGGCCAAAATGCCTTTTTGCTAATTACGGCGCCCTCTAGAGGCCAAAGGTCACCAAATTTCTTGAGCCTCCTCCTGATGTGGTCCTGAGTCCATGTACTAAGTTTTGCTTTGATGCGTTCAAGGGTTGCTGAGATATGAGCCCACTTCCTGTTTGGCGGCTTCGTTGCGAGTTTCGATTGGATGTTATTGGCCAACGGTAAAAGTTCTGAAGACGAAAAGCACGAGCTGAATTAGTCTTGGTCTGAAGATGCTCTGTGTCAAATTTGGTGAAAATCAGAGAAAAATTGTGACCCCCAATACATTTTAAGTGTTTTTGATGAAATCCAAAATGGCGGAAAATCCATCATGGCGGAAAATGACTTCACAGGGTGCGTTGAACTCGGGCTGGTCCAAGGATTCCAAAGATACCTGGTTTTTGAAAATTGGCCCAAGGGTTCAAAAGTTACGTGCGTGAACGCACGTCCAACTTTGACCTATTGGTGGCGCTAGAGAGTTTGAGGTGCCGACATGAAACTTGGTCACAGTCATCATCAGACTGTCCCCAATCAGTGTGCTAAATTTCACAACTTTTGACCAGTCGGTTCTATGGGTTGCCATTGACTTCAATGCACAGAGGAATAATAATAAATATAGCTGCAAGCAGCAATGTGGGGGCCAAGCAGGCAGGACAAAAAGGCCAGAGTTGCCATGGTGACTCAATGCTGTTATGTCAGGCATGTAGTTTTAAGCAGTCACAAGAATTTTGATGTCAAACAACCCAAGATTGGCCGAGATGCGAGCTCACTTCCTGTTCGGTGGCTTCGCCGCTATTTTCAATTGGCTGTTGCGGCCGAACGGTTTCAGATATCCTTCCGAAAAGCAAGGACTATATTACATTTGGGCTGACGATTATCCCTGTTAAGTTTCGTGCAGATCGGATACATTTTGTGACCTGTGGAAATGTTTAAGGGATTTTGATTAAATCCAATATGGCGGCCGAATCAAAAAGATTGATGTCACAAATTGAGCTGGGTCAGCCTAAGGACCTCCAACAGTATAACCAGGCACCAGTAGCAAGTTTTAATTCAAAACAAATCAACAGCTACAGGCCAAAATGCCTTTTTGCTAATTGCAGCGCCCCCTAGAGGTCAAAGGTCACCAAATTTATTGAGCCTCCTCCCGATGGGGTCCAGAGTACATGTACTAAGTTTGGTTTTGATGCGTGCAAGGGTTGCTGAGATATCAGCCCACTTCCTGTTTTGCGGCTTCGCCGCGAGTTTCCATTGGCTGTTATGGGCCAACGGTATAAGTTCCGAAGAGGAAAAGCACGAGCTGTATTTGCCTTAGTCTGAAGATGCTCTGTGTCAAATTTGGTGAAAATCAGAGAAAAATTGTGACCCCCAATACATTTTAAGTGTTTTTGATGAAATCCAAAATGGCGGAAAATCCATCATGGCGGAAAATGACGTCACAGGGTGCGTTGAACTCGGGCTGGTCCAAGGATTCCAAAGATACCTGGTTTTTGAAAATTGGCCCAAGGGTTCAAAAGTTACGTGCGTGAACGCACGTCCAACTTTGACCTATTGGTGGCGCTAGAGAGTTTGAGGTGCCGACATGAAACTTGGTCACAGTCATCATCAGACTGTCCCCAATCAGTGTGCCAAATTTCACAACTTTTGACCAGTCGGTTCTATGGGTTGCCATTGACTTCAATGCACAGAGGAATAATAATAATAATAGTTTATAAATATAGCCGCAAGCGGCGATGGCGGGCCCGAGCACCTGCGGTGCGGAGACCTGTGACATTTCGGAATCTAACAAAGCAACATGTGCGTGTTGGTGGGCATGTGCATGAGCAACACACATGCCCACCAAATTTGGTCAATTTTCCTGAATGTATGTGTCAACCACAACAGACAACAAGCTAGGTGGCGCTATAGAGTCCCTAAGCCACACCCCAGGCCAGAGCTCTATCTCTGACTATCGATAGCAATAACGCACAAGCCCACCAAATTTGGTTCATTTTCGTGAATGTGTGTGTCAACCACAACAGACAATGCACTAGGTGGCGTTATACAGTCCCTAAGACACCCTTGGCCAGAGCGCTGTCTCTGAATAGCTTTAGCAATAACACACATGCCCACCAAATTTGGTTCATTTTCGTGAATGTATGTGTCAACCACAACAGACAATGCGCTAGGTGGCGCTCTAGAGTCCCTAAGCCACAATCTAAGCCAGAGCTCTGTCTCTGACTAGTGGTAGCAATAACACACAAGCCCACTAAATTTGGTTCATTTTCATGAATATATGAGTTAACCACAGTACACAACGCGCTACGTGGCGCTATAGAGCCCTTAAGCCACACCCTAGGCCAGAGCTCTATCTCTGTATCCATATTTGTAGTCCAAATTTGAGATGATAACCAGTGTGTTGATATGGTGTACTGTAAATCATGCATCTGTAAGGCTTACATCAATATCTTTGCTTCAGATCATTGAATTCATAAAACCTGTTGCTGTTTTTAATGTGTATGTGTGTCTTGATGTAAACAAAACGTAACTAAGTCATGATTGTTTGACTTTTCTGTATTCTGGTTATTACATGCTATTCCAACCAAGCATTTTTGTGAGGATAAGAACCACTTTAGTGGTGGACTGGTCGGGGATTGAACCGGCAACCCTCCAGTTACAAGCCCCAAGCCCCAAGGGTTGTGTGTGTGTGTGTGTGTGTGTGTGTGTGTGTGTGTGTGTGTGTGTGTGTGTGATTGGTGAGTGAGTGTGTGAGTGAGGAGAGTGTGTGTGTGTGTGTGTGTGTGAAACATTCACCATTTCAATATACTTCACAATTCCTCTTGGGCAACCCCTCAAGATCATTTTACTGCTGATATGATATGATTCGATAAACCCTTGGTTTGATTCGATAAACCGTCTAGAACAAGTTTTTCAAAATACATGACTTTACTGTATTCTGGTTATTACATGCCATTCCAACCAAGCATTTTTATGAGGATTAGAACTTGGGTCTGACTTAGTCAGTCCCCAATTCTATCACAAAAATGACTTAACCTGAGTAAAATCTTGATCTTTTCTTTACCTTTTACTTTGCATCACACTGTCATTCTTGACTCTCTCTCTCTGTGTGTGTGTGTGTGTGTGTGTGTGTGTGTGTGTGTGTGTGTGTGTGTGTGTGTGTGTCTGTGTGTGTGTCTGTGTGTCTGTGTGTGTGTGTCTGTGTCTGTGTCTGAGTCTCTGTGTGGAAAGCGGGGGAGGTTAGAGAGACATCCAGCTGGGAGAGAGGGGAGGGGTGGGAAGAACTGTGGGGGGAGGGAAACAGACAAGGGGGGGGAGAGTGGGCGAGCCACAGTGAGGGAGCCAGACCGTGCGCGGCTAGGCATAGAGACCTATAAAAACCTAATAAACCTAAATATCTCACTTTCTGTTAACATGGTTAAAATCAAAATTGCAGCATAGGTTGATATGATTATAATTATTCATCAACTCGCTTCAAAATATTTTAGCTAAAACTGTGTCCACCACAATCATTAATGCGCTTAAAAAAAACACAAACAACACCAAATTCAAAACTTTGTATATGACTGTCACTACAAACACACTAACTAATACTCCATCAAATTTCATCCAAATTAGTCACTGTTTTCTGCCTATAACACCAACTTTTTGTTTCTTTTATAAGACACCTAGATTCAAACCTTCGCCATTTCAATATACTTTTGAAATTCAAAAATCTGGTCGCAATTCCTCTCGGGCAACCCCTCAAGATCATTTTAGTGCTTAAATGACATAATTTCGATAAACTGTCTAGGAGAAGTATTTCAAAATACATGATGTGCAAAAATCAGAAAATCTCACATAATTCAAATTCTTCTAAAATTCACTATATAGTTTGAATGTAAAACTTGTTCAGAATAATACAACACACATGTCCACCGAATTTGGTTCATTTCCGTGAATGTATGTGTCAACCACAGTAGACGGCGCGCTAGGTGGCGCTATAGAGTCCCTGAGCCACACCCTAGGCCAAACCTTTGTCTCTAAGTACAGTTAACAATTCCACATCTAGATGCCAAATTACAAGAGTTTTAGTGCATGTCAAGTTGGTGAAAAAGGGCGAAAAAGTTAAGGGTAAGAGGAATAGAAGTATAATAATAATAATAAATATAGCCGCAAGCGGCGATGGCGGGCCCGAGCACCTGCGGTGCGGAGACATGTGACATTTCGGAATCTAACAAAGCAACATGTGCGTGTTGGTGGGCATGTGCATGAGCAACACACATGCCCACCAAATTTGGTCAATTTTCCTGAATGTATGTGTCAACCACAACAGACAACACGCTAGGTGGCGCTATAGAGTCCCTAAGCCACACCCCAGGCCAGAGCTCTATCTCTGACTATCGATAGCAATTACGCACAAGCCCACCAAATTTGGTTCATTTTCGTGAATGTGTGTCAAACACAACAGACAATGCGCTAGGTGGCGTTATACAGTCCCTAAGACACCCTTGGCCAGATCGCTGTCTCTGAATAGCTATAGCAATAACACACATGCCCACCAAATTTGGTTCATTTTCGTGAATGTATGTGTCAACCACAACAGACAATGCGCTAGGTGGGCTCTAGAGTCCCTAAGCCACACTCTAAGCCAGAGCTCTGTCTCTGACTAGTGGTAGCACTAACACCAGATAACCAGTGTGTTGATTGGTGTACTGTAAATCATGCATCTGTAAGGCTTACATCAATATCTTTGCTTCAGATCATTGAATTCATAAAACCTGTTGCTGTATTTAATGTGTGTGTGTGTCTTGATGTAAACAAAACATAACTAAGTCATGATTGTTTGACTTTTCTGTATTCTGGTTATTACATGCTATTCCAACCAAGCATTTTTGTGAGGATAAGAACTTGGGTCTGGCTTAGTCAGTCCCCAATTCAATCACTAAAAATGACTTAACCTGAATAAAATCATCATACACATGACTTTTTCTTTACCTTTTACTTTACATCACACTGTCATTCTTGACCGACTCATGGCAAATCTGGCCATTCATTTTCATGTGGATCAAGGAAGGGAGAGAGAGTGTGTGTGTATATGTGTGTGTGTGTGTGTGTGTGTGTGTGTGTGTGTGTCTGTGTGGAAAGAACGGGGGAGGGGGAACAATGCAGCTGAGAGAGAGAGAGAGAGAGAGAGAGAGAGAGAGAGAGAGAGAGAGAGAGAGAGAGAGAGACAGAGGGGGTAGAGACAAATGGATCAATAGAATATACACTTTTTTGATCCCGTGAGAGAAATTAATTTCTCTGCATGTAACCCAATTTAACCGAATTAGTGAACACACACAGCACACAGTGAACACACAGTGAGGTGAATCACACACTGACCAGCGGTGCTGGGAGAGCAGTGAGAGGTTGTGTGTGTGTGTGTGTGTGTGTGTGTGTGTGTGTGTGTGTGTGTGTGTGTGTGTGTGTGTGTGTTTGTGTGTGTGTGTGAGTGAGTGAGTGAGGAGAGTGTGTGTGAGTGAGTGATTGAGTGACCAGGAGTCCCATTTGGGTCACGGACCGCAGGTGCTTGGGCCCATCAATGCCCCTTGCGGCCTTTTTGTGTCTTAAAAGACACCCCAATTCAAACATTCACCATTCAATATACTTCACAATTCCTCTTGGGCAACCCCTCAAGATCATTTTACTGCTGATATGATATGATTCGATAAACCCTTGGTTTGATTCGATAAACCGTCTAAGTGTTTCAAAATA
Source organism: Sardina pilchardus (assembly GCF_963854185.1). NCBI lineage: Eukaryota > Metazoa > Chordata > Actinopteri > Clupeiformes > Clupeidae > Sardina > Sardina pilchardus. The sequence continues at coordinate 6,891,775 of NC_085010.1, read as the reverse complement.
CATGACTTTACTGTATTCTGGTTATTACATGCCATTCCAACCAAGCATTTTTACGAGGATTAGAACTTGGGTCTGACTTAGTCACTCCCCAATTCAATCACAAAAATGACTTAACCTGAGTAAAATCTTCATACACATGATCTTTTCTTTACCTTTTACTTTGCATCACACTGTCATTCTTGACTCTGTGTGTGTGTGTGTGTGTGTGTGTCTGTGTCTGTGTCTGTGTCTGAGTCTCTGTGTAGCAAGCGGGGGAGGTTAGAGACATCCAGCTGGGAGAGAGGGGGGTCATGGGGCTAAGACAGTAGTTCTGTGTGTAACACGCGCGGGCAGAAAGGAGCGGATAGGAGAGACCATAGTCATATGAAAACCTGAATAACTCACTTTCTGTTAATGTGGCTAATGCCAAAATTTCAGCATAGGTTCATATGAGTATTAATATTTGTAAACTCACTTCATAATATTTTAGGTAAAACTATGTGTCAACCATGATCATTAATACACTATTGAGTGACAGAATTAATGCCACATCAAAACTTGTATATGACTGTGACTACAAACACACTAACTAATACTCCACTTAATTTGATCCAAATTAGTCACTGTTTTCTGCCTATAACGCCAACTTCCTGTTTCTTTTACAAGACGCCTGGATTCAAACCTTCGCCATTTCAATATACTTTTGAAATTCAAAAATCTGGTCGCAATTTCTCTTGGGCAACCCCTCAAGATCATTTTACTGCTGAAATGACATAGTTTCGATAAACCGTCTAGGAGAAGTATTTCAAAATACATGATGTGCAAAAATCAGAAAATCTCACATAATTCAAATTCTTTTAATATTCACTATATAGTTTAAATGTAAAACTTGTTCAGAATAATACAACACACATGTCCACCAAATTTGGTTCATTTCCGTGAATGTATGCGTCAACCACAGTAGACGGCGCGCTAGGTGGCGCTATACAGTCCCTGAGCCACACCCTAGGCCAAACATTTGTCTCTAAGTACAGTTAACAATTCCACATCTAGATGCCAAATTACAAGAGTTTTAGTGCATGTCAAGTTGGTGAAAAAGGGCGAAAAAGTTAAGAGTAAGAGGAATAGAAGTATAATAATAATAATAAATATAGCCGCAAGCGGCGATGGCGGGCCCGAGCACCTGCGGTGCGGAGACCTGTGACATTTCGGAATCTAACAAAGCAACATGTGCGTGTTGGTGGGCATGTGCATGAGCAACACACATGCCCACCAAATTTGGTCAATTTTCCTGAGTGTGTCAACCACAACAAACAACACGCTAGGTGGCGCTATAGAGTCCCTAAGCCACACCACACATTTCTGTCTTAGATTTCGCAGATACTGACAGCCAATAACTTGTTCTGTTTGGTTTGGTCTATCCAATGAGTGCAGAGCTATCCCCCCCGCACTGTATCGGTTGAATCACGCCCCATAATCGCAGCTGAATGGAGCAGTTTCAGACTCATATTCTGATAAGAATTGAGTATGACGTCGTCAGGCTAGCAATAACACACAATCCCACCAAATTTGGTTAATTTTCGTGAGTGTATGTGTCAACCACGACAGACAATGCGCTAGGTGGCGCTATAGAGTCCTTAAGCCACACCCTAGGCCAGAGCTCTGTCTCTGACTTGCGATTGCAATAACACACAAGCCCGCCAAATTTGGTTCATTTTTCGTGAATGTATGTGTAAACCACAACAGACATGGCGCTAGGTGGCGCTATAGAGTCCCTACGCCACACCCCAGGCCAAGCTCTGTCTCTGACTAGCCATAGCAATAACACACAAGTCCACCAAATTTGGTTCATTTTCGTGAATGTTTGTGTCAACCACAACAGATAACATGCTGCTAGGTGGCGCTATAGAGTCCCGAAGCCTCACCCTAGGCCAGAGCTCTGTCTCTGACTAGCGATAGCAATAACACACAAGCACACCAAATTTGGTTCATTTTCATCAATGTATGTGTCAACCACAACAGACAATGTGCTAGGTGGCGCTATAGAGTTCCTAAGCCACACCCTAGGCCAAAGCTCTGTCTCTGACTAGTAGTAGCAATAACACACAAGTCCACCAAATTTGGTTCATTTTCGTGAATGTTTGTGTCAACCACAACAGATAACATGCTGCTAGGTGGCGCTATAGAGTCCCGAAGCCACTGCTTAGGCCAGAGCTCTGTCTCTGACTAGCAGAAGCAATTCCACATGTAGCTGCCAAATTACATCCAATTCATAACCTTTTTTCTACCTATAACACCAACTTCCTGTTTCTTAATAAAACGCCATATTTCAAACCTTCGCCATTTCAATATACTTCAAAAATTCAAAAATCTGTTCGCAATTCCTCTCGGGCAACCCCTCAAGATCCTTTTAGTGCTTATATGACATGATTTCGATAAACCGTCTAGGACAAGTGTTTCAAAATACATGATGTGCAAAATTCATAATGATAATCATAACTCAAATTTGTCTAAGATTCACTATGTAGTCTCAATGTAAAAGTTGTTCAGATTAATAGAACACACATGCCCACCAAATTTGGTTCATTTTCGTGCATGTATGTGTCAACCACAACAGACAGCTCGGTAGGTGGCGCTATAGAGTCCCTGAGCCACACCCTAGGCCAGAGATCTGTCTCTGAGTAGCGACTGTAATTTCACATGTAGCTGCCAAATTACAAGAGTTTTGGAGCATGCCAAGTTGGTGAAAAGGGCCGCACGGGCAAAGAGGAAAAGAGAATAATAAGAATAATAAGAATAATCTGAGCAAAAACAATAGGGCCTTGCACCTACGGTGCAGCCGCTGCTACAGCGGCCGCACCTCGGTGCTCGGGCCCTAATAATAATCTGAGCAAAAACAATAGGGCCTTGCACCTACGGTGCAGCCACTTTCAGTGGCCGCACCTCGGTGCTCGGGCCCTAAATATAGCCGCAAGCGGCGATGGCGGGCCCGAGCACCTGCGGTGCGGAGACCTGTGACATTTCGGAATCTAACAAAGCAACATGTGTGGGTTGGTGTGCCTGTGCATGAGCAACATACATGCCCACTAAATTTGGTTCATTTTTGTGAATACATGTGTCAACCACAAAAGACAACATGCTAGGTGGCACTATAGAGTACCTAAGCAACACCCTAGGCCAGAGCTCTGTCCCTGACTAGCGGTAGCAATAACACACAAGCCTACCTAATTGTGTCAATGTATGTGTCAGAGCTCTATCTTTCAGTAGCGGCAGCAACAACACACAAAACCACCAAATTTGCTTCATTTTCGTGAATGTACACGTCACCACAACACAATCTGCTAGGTGGCACGCACTATAGAGTCCCTAAGCCACACCCTAGACCAGAGCTCTGTCTCTGACTAGGGGTAGCAAAAACAATTTTGTCTGTGAAATTTCTAAAGTACGCCTTCTGCCACGAAGATAAGTTGTAGGGTTTTAAATGTTCAAAAAAAGAGTAAAAGGTCCGCACACTTCCTCTCACTTAATTTACTTTATTAGTTCAAGGGTTTTAAATGTTCCTCATAAAAAGTCTATCCGAAGTCCAAATAAAAGAAAATGTTGCTGTTATTGCTACGATAGACCGTTAAATTTACATGCACAGGGTTTGTACACCATTATCATGGCCAAATTCAAGCACTTTTTAAGGACTTTCAAGACCAGTTTTCCAGTATTGAAATTGTGAGTGAACAAATTCAAAGCCCTGTTGTTTGAGGTCACTGTAGGATAAAGAACCAGGAAATTTGATACAACCTTAGCCGAATACTGAACCAGCAACTATCATTAGGTTAACTCAGCGTTTCTCAAACTGTGGGGCGCGCCCCACTAGTGGGGCGCAGAGACATGCCAGGTGGGGCGCGAGCTGACGTGAACAACCGGAGATTTCTTTTTAATCTGTAGCCTGTGCCTTCCTTCATTGATAATTACGAGAATGCACCTCCATCTCACAAAACAAACACAAACAAGGTTATCTAGACTCTTGTAGGCCTATCATTGACCAGATGAAAATGTTAGTATGTCCTGGAACCATAGTCCGAAAAAAATGATTGATGTCGGAATTTTAATTGCAGCGGAAACAAAAAAACCTGTTTATGTTTCGAGACGAGCGCAGTAAAATTGAAGGATATCTTGGCTATCTGTCCGACGACACAATTGCTGTTCTGCGATCTCGAAGAACAAGTGCTTGACAAACGCAAACATGTTTTGCCTTGCAAGTGGACAAAGCCACCGACAGTTACAAAGGTGGTTTAGTTATTGCTTATGTCCGCTTTGTTAACTTGACAGCGGGCGAAGATATTCTATTCTGTGAGTAGGCTATGCCAAAAGTAGGGCCACTGCAGATGAACTATATTCAACATTGATCTCAACAATTAGTCTACCTGGCAGAACAGGACATCAAATGGAAAAACTGTGAGGGACTTTGCTCGGTTGGCGCACAGACGAAAGCAGGTAAAAGAAATGCTATCGTCGTGATAAAGAGGGTAGTGCCCGATGCGCAACAGGCGGACTGTTTCATTCAGGGAAGCGCTCGCGTCAAGGCTTGACCTGAATAAGATTTTGAACGAGGTTGAGAGTGTTAAACTTCATTTATAACACAATGGTAGCATATAGTTGGCCCTTTTGCTGTATTATTGGAAATCAGCTTTTTTTGAAGCAAGGATTGACACCTTGTCAATGACAAAAAACTGACGTTATTGGTCATTGATTTAGATTTTTATTTTCTCTATTCTTTAACTGATATTTATCTTTAGTAGCCTAACTGTTATTTGTTAGGCCTACTGATGTATATTTAGCAAGTGACGTTATAAATATGACAATTTTGAGCTTGACCTATACTTTCTATAGAGCGATGATGGACAGGTGGGGCTCGAGAAAGCCCCCTTGATCAAAGTGGGGAATGAAAGAAAAAGTTTGAGAACCACTGGGTTAACTGAATGGGGCATAGAAAATGAGTGTTTGCTGCTCTGTCATATCAAGTTTCCTTGTTCTTTTTCTTACTGACAGCACTCGATGATGTTGAGCAGCATGGATTGATTCACACCATATTTCAGGGGTGTGATTGGCAAAGGACAAAAAAGAGGAAAATATACCCAGCACCCTCAGGAGAAAGTTTTCAAAAATGACCCCTTAAATGATAACATCTTTTATGAGAACTGTTGATAAACTGTGATACATATAAACATTATAACATATATCGAGGGCTGAGAACCAAAGGGGCAGTTGCGTAAGTGACATTTTGGTCAAAATTGAGTTATATATATCACCTGAAAGCTCTTGAGCTCTTTTTAGCTGACACAATTATAGAAGTAAAATATTTATAAATATAAAATGATTGACAAAACCAAAAACCAAAGGTCTTTAACTGTGAACATAAGCAGTTAGATTTGTTTTGGCTCTCTTGTAAAGTTGGTGAAATGTCACTTACGCCCCTGTGGTTCTCAGCCCTCGATATATATATAGATATACATAGACTATATTGTAATAAGTCTACGACTAATTTATAGCAAAGTAGCCTAGGCCTGCTCAAGACTAAACCAGATATGGATGAAATATGTAGGCTATCATGATCATTTTGCCAACAATGATGTAGTACCATGGATTTTCCTAGTTCATGACATGCTTTGTTTTCACTTAAACCAACATAAAGTTATAATGTTGACTACATGTTTTAATATAGGCCTACTTGATAACATATAGCCTGCCCCCTTAGTCCTCTAGCTCTAGTCCTGTACAATATAATATAATAGTGAATAGGCTTATTGATATATTGATGCTGTTTGAAGAGGTTGCTTAATGATATTTAAGTTCCAAAGAAAATCAAATTGCACCACTCCCTCTCCTTCCAAAGTAACATGTCCTACACCTTTCCTCTTAAAAACAGATGTCTGGCCCTACTGTTATAAGCTACATCACCTGTTCAAGTGCACACACTAAATGGAGAGCTAGGATTAAAATTCAAACTGTGCCTTTAAATAGGCGACTTTTTTCATCTATCAGCACAATGCTACAGGCCATTTTCACTAAAAAAATCAGCTCAATATTATGTGCAAGACAAGTTTACCAAGCATGCCAATGTGTTAATCTCTTAGCACTGTCGTCATACGTTTTCTCATAGTGAGATGGCTATCCCGAAATATGTTTTGAATGACGTTTTGAATGACATGGGGCGCACGGAGATAAGGCTGGAAAAACGCGACATGACAAGGTGATAACTAAACAATTTAGTTGACCTAGGGTAGACAGGCTTTGTGGCTAAAACTATGAAAACCAGTAGGCTAGTCTGTCACAGCTAACTTCAGGCACTGTAGCCTAGACTAGTTTACACGCGCAGAAATTAAAAGTCAATATTGCCATCACGAGATTGCTGTCATTATCGGAAAATCCGGACACGTCAAACTGGATGCGAACGCGTGGCAAAGCCAACAACAACTTCATAAATTACGTCTTTTAAATAAATAATTTGAGCCTACCGTTTCATGCCTAACGTCGACAGCAGATTTCTCAGCCCATCATAGGCAAAGTTATTAATGCATAGGCCTATAGCCTAATTAAACTAGGCTTAGTGATGGCAGATCAAATAATAAAAAAACGTTTTGAAGTCTACCCAGAGTATGTTTGCAAACGCATGCAAAGGGATAAACTATGTTCATACCATCTTCAATCGTTTCAAAAACTAGGATTAGACAGTCTGCCTATGTTGTTTCAATGTATAGTTGCAGGAATCAATCGTTTGAAAAATATCGTTGTTTCTAGCCTCGTATGGTTTCACTTGGATCACACACACATTGCACGACTGCTCATATGAATCGGTGGCACCAAACTAACGTATTTCCAGACAGTGGAAACGTTTAGATTATTTTGAATAGATAGATGGTTCACTCCATTTAAAGGCAATTAATCACCACAACTGATTAACATTAACCTGCCTTGCACTGGAGGGAAATGTTCTTACCTTGATTGAAAGCTAACCAGTGAAGCAGACGGCCAGTTCTAGTTCTGTCATCTTCTCTCCTGCTTTCTAGATGTCCATGGAGAAACATCCTCCTTCAGTTAGGCAGAGTAAGTTCGTTGTGGTTTCAAACTTACGTCCTCCACTAATAGCTAGCATTAGCTAGCTTCCACTCACAAACGGTAGGCTACTCCCAAAATGTGACACATTTGAACTTCTCGTTACGTTTTACAACTGTCAAAAGTTTGGATTATGTTTCAGGAGTTAAACTGACACCTAGGCTATCAATGCTCTATTTGTAAGCTAAAATAAACTAGTAAGCACCATATCGCTAACGTGCATCACTTGGAGTTAGCTAGCTAGCTAGCTAGCTTAGGCCAAGATTTAAAACCAGGTCGAATTTACTACGGCTGGCCCTAGGTGCCTGTTGTGTTTTCCGCTAGACCTTTTCAAACAAGACCAACTACAGTAGCAGCTAGGCTATTTGACGTTCGTTATCGCACTGGGACTTGTTAATTACCGAACGTGACAAAAACCTGCCTTGCTATAACGTTAGCTCCCAAAAGGCAGGCTACTCCCAAACAGTGACACATTTGAACTTCACGTTACATTTTACAACTGTCAAAAGTTTGGATTGTGTTTCGGTAGGCCTAGTTAGGCTGTCACCTAGGCTATCAAGGCTCTATTTGTAAGCTAAGATAAACTAGCTAGTAAACACCATATCACTGAAGTCCATCACTTGGAGTTAGCTAGATGGAGGAAACGAGCGCTTTAGCCAACTTATTGAACCGCATCAAATAGCTTGCAAAGTTGCGTTTCAACAAAACTGTTACCTTACTTTCAAGAATAACTCCGTAGACAAAAAGTCAAAATGATTGCACTGTTTCCACAATATAAATCCACGAAAACACTCAGTGTAGAGCTATGCTATGAGTCGGGGTCGCCTGGATCTGCACTGACTAACAAATCACATGATGTAGTGGGCGGGACAGTGCTCTCGACCACAGAATGTCAAATGAGTGAGAGACTTTTACAGACAATTGAGTTTCATTCCCTAGGGCATCAAACAAATAACCCTAAATAACTCACTTTCTGTTAATGTGTTTAAAGTCAAAATTGCAGCATAGGTTAATATGACTATTAGTATTTGTAAACTCATCTCATAATACTTTAGGTAAAACTATGTGTCAATCATTAATATGCTATTATAAGTGACAAAATCACAACCACACCAAACAACATCAAAACTTGAATGTGACTGTCACTACAACCACACTATCTAATACTCCATTCAATTTCATCCAAATTAGTCACTGCTTTCTGCCTATAACACCAACTTATTGTTCCTTTTATAAGACACCTAGGTTCAAACCTGTGTGTGTGTGTGTGTGTGTGTGTGTGTGTGTGTGTCTGTGTGTGTGTGTGTGTGTGTCTGTCTGTGTCTGAGTCTCTATGTGGAAAGCGGGGGAGGTTAGAGAGACATCCAGCTGGGAGAGAGGGGAGGGGTGGGAAGAACTGTGGGGGGAGAGTGGGTGAGCCACAGTGAGGGAGCAAGACCATGCGCGGCTAGGCACACAGACCTATAAAAACCTAATAAACCTAAATATCTCACTTTCTGTTAACATGGTTGAAATCAAAATTGCAGCATAGGTTGATATGATTATAATTATTCATCAACTCGCTTCAAAATATTTTAGCTAAAACTGTGTCCACCACAATCATTAATGAGCTTTTAAAAAACACAAACAACACCAAATTCAAAACTTTGTATATGACTGTCACTACAAACCCTCTAACTAATACTCCATCCAATTTCATCCAAATTAGTCACTGTTTTCTGCCTATAACACCAACTTTTTGTTTCTTTTATAAGACACCTAGATTCAGACCTTCGCCATTTCAATATACTTTTGAAATTCAAAAATCTGGTCGCAATTCCTCTCAGGCAACCCCTCAAGATCATTTTAGTGCTTAAATGACATAATTTCGATAAACCGTCTAGGAGAAGTATTTCAAAATACATGATGTGCAAAAATCAGAAAATCTCACATAATTCAAATTCTTCTAAGATTCACTATATAGTTTGAATGTAAAACTTGTTCAGAATAATACAACACACATGTCCACCAAATTTGGTTCATTTCCGTGAATGTATGTGTTAACCACAGTAGACGGCGCGCTAGGTGGCGCTATAGAGTCCCTGAGCCACACCCTAGGCCACAGCTCTGTGTCTGAGTATCAAATGCAATTCTACATATGCCAGCTAAATTGCAAGAGTTTTAGAGCATGCCAAGTTGGTGAAAAATGTTACTGGTAAGATAATTATACTATAATAATAATAATAAGAATAATCTGAGCAAAAACAATAGGGCCTTGCACCTACGGTGCAGCCACTTTCAGTGGCCGCACCTCGGTGCTCGGGCCCTAAATATAGCCGCAAGCGGCGATGGCGGGCCCGAGCACCTGCGGTGCGGAGACATGTGACATTTCGGAATCTAACAAAGCAACATGTGCGTGTTGGTGGGCATGTGCATGAGCAACACACATGCCCACCAAATTTGGTCAATTTTCCTGAATGTATGTGTCAACCACAACAGACAACACGCTAGGTGGCGCTATAGAGTCCCTAAGCCACACCCCAGGCCAGAGCTCTATCTCTGACTATCGATAGCAATTACGCACAAGCCCACCAAATTTGGTTCATTTTCGTGAATGTGTGTCAAACACAACAGACAATGCGCTAGGTGGCGTTATACAGTCCCTAAGACACCCTTGGCCAGATCGCTGTCTCTGAATAGCTATAGCAATAACACACATGCCCACCAAATTTGGTTCATTTTCGTGAATGTATGTGTCAACCACAACAGACAATGCGCTAGGTGGGCTCTAGAGTCCCTAAGCCACACTCTAAGCCAGAGCTCTGTCTCTGACTAGTGGTAGCACTAACACCAGATAACCAGTGTGTTGATTGGTGTACTGTAAATCATGCATCTGTAAGGCTTACATCAATATCTTTGCTTCAGATCATTGAATTCATAAAACCTGTTGCTGTATTTAATGTGTGTGTGTGTCTTGATGTAAACAAAACATAACTAAGTCATGATTGTTTGACTTTTCTGTATTCTGGTTATTACATGCTATTCCAACCAAGCATTTTTGTGAGGATAAGAACTTGGGTCTGGCTTAGTCAGTCCCCAATTCAATCACTAAAAATGACTTAACCTGAATAAAATCATCATACACATGACTTTTTCTTTACCTTTTACTTTACATCACACTGTCATTCTTGACCGACTCATGGCAAATCTGGCCATTCATTTTCATGTGGATCAAGGAAGGGAGAGAGAGTGTGTGTGTATATGTGTGTGTGTGTGTGTGTGTGTGTGTGTGTGTGTGTCTGTGTGGAAAGAACGGGGGAGGGGGAACAATGCAGCTGAGAGAGAGAGAGAGAGAGAGAGAGAGAGAGAGAGAGAGAGAGAGAGAGAGAGAGAGACAGAGGGGGTAGAGACAAATGGATCAATAGAATATACACTTTTTTGATCCCGTGAGAGAAATTAATTTCTCTGCATGTAACCCAATTTAACCGAATTAGTGAACACACACAGCACACAGTGAACACACAGTGAGGTGAATCACACACTGACCAGCGGTGCTGGGAGAGCAGTGAGAGGTTGTGTGTGTGTGTGTGTGTGTGTGTGTGTGTGTGTGTGTGTGTGTGTGTGTGTGTGTGTGTGTGTTTGTGTGTGTGTGTGAGTGAGTGAGTGAGGAGAGTGTGTGTGAGTGAGTGATTGAGTGACCAGGAGTCCCATTTGGGTCACGGACCGCAGGTGCTTGGGCCCATCAATGCCCCTTGCGGCCTTTTTGTGTCTTAAAAGACACCCCAATTCAAACATTCACCATTCAATATACTTCACAATTCCTCTTGGGCAACCCCTCAAGATCATTTTACTGCTGATATGATATGATTCGATAAACCCTTGGTTTGATTCGATAAACCGTCTAAGTGTTTCAAAATACATGACTTTACTGTATTCTGGTTATTACATGCCATTCCAACCAAGCATTTTTACGAGGATTAGAACTTGGGTCTGACTTAGTCACTCCCCAATTCAATCACAAAAATGACTTAACCTGAGTAAAATCTTCATACACATGATCTTTTCTTTACCTTTTACTTTGCATCACACTGTCATTCTTGACTCTGTGTGTGTGTGTGTGTGTGTGTGTCTGTGTCTGTGTCTGTGTCTGAGTCTCTGTGTAGCAAGCGGGGGAGGTTAGAGACATCCAGCTGGGAGAGAGGGGGGTCATGGGGCTAAGACAGTAGTTCTGTGTGTAACACGCGCGGGCAGAAAGGAGCGGATAGGAGAGACCATAGTCATATGAAAACCTGAATAACTCACTTTCTGTTAATGTGGCTAATGCCAAAATTTCAGCATAGGTTCATATGAGTATTAATATTTGTAAACTCACTTCATAATATTTTAGGTAAAACTATGTGTCAACCATGATCATTAATACACTATTGAGTGACAGAATTAATGCCACATCAAAACTTGTATATGACTGTGACTACAAACACACTAACTAATACTCCACTTAATTTGATCCAAATTAGTCACTGTTTTCTGCCTATAACGCCAACTTCCTGTTTCTTTTACAAGACGCCTGGATTCAAACCTTCGCCATTTCAATATACTTTTGAAATTCAAAAATCTGGTCGCAATTTCTCTTGGGCAACCCCTCAAGATCATTTTACTGCTGAAATGACATAGTTTCGATAAACCGTCTAGGAGAAGTATTTCAAAATACATGATGTGCAAAAATCAGAAAATCTCACATAATTCAAATTCTTTTAATATTCACTATATAGTTTAAATGTAAAACTTGTTCAGAATAATACAACACACATGTCCACCAAATTTGGTTCATTTCCGTGAATGTATGCGTCAACCACAGTAGACGGCGCGCTAGGTGGCGCTATACAGTCCCTGAGCCACACCCTAGGCCAAACATTTGTCTCTAAGTACAGTTAACAATTCCACATCTAGATGCCAAATTACAAGAGTTTTAGTGCATGTCAAGTTGGTGAAAAAGGGCGAAAAAGTTAAGAGTAAGAGGAATAGAAGTATAATAATAATAATAATAATAATCTGAGCAAAAACAATAGGGCCTTGCACCTACGGTGCAGCCACTTTCAGTGGCCGCACCTCGGTGCTCGGGCCCTAATAATAATAATAAGAAAACTAACAAACACAATGGGGTCCTCGCAGCTTCGCTGCTTGGCCCCCAATAATAGTTTATAATAATAATAAGAAAACTAACAAACACAATGGGGTCCTCGCAGCTTCGCTGCTTGGCCCCCAATAATAGTTTATAATAATAATAAGAAAACTAACAAACACAATGGGGTCCTCGCAGCTTCGCTGCTTGGCCCCCAATAAGAAAACTAACAAACACAATGGGGTCCTCGCAGCTTCGCTGCTTGGCCCCCAATAATAATAATAATAGTAAGAAAACATAGAAACACAATGGGTGCCTTCGCAGCTTCGCTGCTTGGCCCCCAAATATAGCTGCAAGCAGCAATGTGGGGGCCAAGCAGGCAGGACAAAAAGGCCAGAGTTGCCACGGTAACTCAATGCTGTTACGTCAGGTATGTAGTTTTAAGCAGTCACAAGAATTTTGATGTCACAGTTTGTTTTTGATTGTTATTCTTAATTATTTTAAGAATTTCATGTTTCAAATGCCATTGCTGCTTTGCTCTGTTCCACCAATACATTTGTGCGCATGCGCCAGCAGACTACTTCTGTCATTTCAGCTAGAGCTTCGTTCTTTCACTTCGGCAACAGACGTGAGTGAGTGTATCTTGGTGGTTGTGGTAGTTCTAACGTAAGTTAAATTATTATAAGTTACCCTTCCCAGTGAATTCCCAGACATATATTTTAAATACGAAACTGTCATAACACAGTGAATGACTCCGGATGAAATCTGTAATTCAAATATAGTTAGGCTAGCAGATAGGTTAGGCTATAATGTTTTCTTTTCACATTCGTGTGCATTCATGCTAACATTAACTGAACAGATAATTATGCTAGCATGCTAGTTATACTGGGACAATTTCTTCACGTTGTTATCATCAAGTTGATATTTCATTTGTCGTGAACTTGGAGAACTATTCTATGTCCCATGCTATCTGATTTTTATTTATTTATTTATTTATTTATTAATCAGATTCGCTAATGGAAAATTATCAGCTAACAGCAGGCACAGATTAGTTAGCAGTGGGGACAACACTGCCACGTCTGATTGAGCATGAATTTGATAATAGTCAACCAAAACAATTAAGTGTATCGAGAGTATTTGAGGCAGTCTTGAATTCAGTTTAATCAAACGTATAAGCAAGAGTGCCGTTAAGAGCTGAGAGGTCAGAGCAAATGTTTTATTATTAAGGCTAAAATCTATAATGAAGCTAAAACCGAGACAATCCTTGTCTTAAATCTTGCCCACTTGTCCCCTAGCTATGAGAAGGGTGGTGGCAGAAGTACCCAGATCAAAACTGCTCATCAAAGAATAGTTTGCAATTGTTAGTCTACATACCTGGTACAGACAACATTTCCCCGGGAGGAGATAGGGACATCCAACAGCTTGGAAGTCAAATGCTGTGAACTAGCAAAGTAGATTGACCAGTTGTACCTGTAATGGCATTTCTGTTTGTATGCAACTGACATTTTTGGCTTTAGATAATGAAAAGAAGACAAAAAAAACAGCCCGTCGGAACACAGGAGGGGAAGGAGTCCGTTCTGCCAGTGGAGGAGCCGCCGCTGGGTTCTCCATCGCCTGATGATGAGTGTAACTACATCATTACTATTTTGTTCCACATGTTTTGCAGTTATATTGTAATTATATAATCAATAAATGAATTAATATATAATTAACAATTGTAATAAATATTAATACATATATATTTATTTTTTATAAACGGAATAGGGCTTGAGATTTTATAAAGGGGTTTTCCCACACAACTAACAAAACAGAAAAAAAACGTTTTAAAAACTATTTTACAAACATACATAGTAAGACAAAAAGAACACACCAGTTGCATGTTAGCAACATCTCTGTAGGCTGGGTGAACCCTGCCTGAACTTCCGGGGAATTTGAATTTCGCCCGGCAGCTCAGGCTGGAAACCAGCAAATCTATATTCGCTGTTTACTGCCAGAACCTTTGGCTCCAATCAGAAACAGCCATACTCTAGTCCTGGCATGCTATTGACCGGTGACTCGCTGAAAACTTAAGGCAAGTGCAGTACAAACAAAGAGCAGCCTCGCCAGACTAATGTTCAATTTTAAAAGATTCAGTTTAGTATGGTGAAAACCAGACTACAATGCACTCTATTCAACATCTGAACGTCTTTGTATGTTGTCTGATCTTTTGCAGGCGCTTTGCTGAAGCTCCAGCTGGAGGCTGAGAGGGAAAAAGTGAAAATGCTGCAGGACTCCATTGTGGACCTGAGAAAGGACAAAGAGTTCCTCCAAAATCAACTGCGTGCCCATGCCCGCAAGTTCTATAAAACTTTTTTTCAGTCTACTATGGGCTCTGCGCAGCTCAGGATGGGTCAGAGACTGGTTGAAAGTTTCTGGGAAAGCTTTTATATTTTAACTAGAATAGCACTCGGAGAGACCCCCATCAAAGCAATATGGGTCACTAACCCTATACAAATTCTAGACAGTGAGATGGATCACCACCCAAGTGTAATCACATTTTCCTTGTCCTAATACCCAAGTTGTTAGAAAATGTAATCTAAATCCGTGAAGTACTTTCCAAGTTGTATTGCTCACAGACAGACAGACAAACAAATGCTGGCAAAAGCAACATCCTTGCCTGAGACAACTATTGTAATGAGACAAATAGCTACGGGCTAAATATAAAATGAACCCTAAACTAGCAAGAAACATGGAGAGATTATCAGTTAGGATGACCTTGAATAGTAGTATAACTACACTGTACAACTAGTACTTATGCCTAATATAATTTTAGTCTACTGTACTTCATAAAAATAGACGTTCACCAGAAAAGATTAATCATACTATGAACACAAACATGTGGGACTTCACATCTGCCATGCATAAAGCCCATTTAGCAAATCCTCAAACTTCACCTATTCATTCACATAATGCAAACACACTTCATGCCATTATTGATTAGACAAAAAGTCCACTGTATATGGTATTGCCCCTATTGGGCTCATTCGATCCGTTTCACAGAGTTCTACGCAGCCATATGGGTGACACAGAACCTGTCAGTTAATGTGGCTGTCTGTCACAGCTACGGCAGTTTTGTGATATTCACTGTCCGAAAACATGAAGGGAAATATGGCTGATGATCGCACAGGAGAGAATAGCTAGCTAGGAACAGGCAAGACTTCCAGCCACACAAGCAACACTAGTTTACCACAGGTAATGTAAGATTAGCGCCCTCAAAGTGAAGCCTGTAGCCAAACCTGCACATTCACTTAACATAGATATCGTGAGTGTTAGTGAAGTTGATGTTTGAAAAGTGACTTCTTTTGTTATGGTCACTGTTGAATAACGTTATTTAGTCTATGAATGATGGTGAAGTGTGTCTGCTTTATAGAGTCGACTGAAACACTTTAAAGGGGACATATTATGCAAAACTCACTTTTTGCGGGCCTTTGTGTTCATTTTTAGGCCTCTACTGTTCTTATAAACACTCCAAGCGTGAAAAAAACCCATCCATCCGTTTTCTGTAGATCAGTAGAAAGACTTTGGTGTCAAGAATAGTATGCTGCTGTGAGCCATTTGGATTGCTCCCTTATTCTGATGTAATACTAAGGGAATTTGCATAGACCAACCCTAGCACCAGGGTCTAACATATGTGGTTGGATGCCGGCTCTGTTTGTAGTCATTTTCACCTGTAAAACGAGCAGTGTAATCAATACACGCAGCCGGAGGCGTGGCCAGCCCAGAAACGGCTCAATTTGGGAGAGACCAATTCTAACCTCGTTTAAAAAGGGGTATAATATGTCCCCTTTAATTAAGCTGGACATAGTTTACAAAGAGGAAGACTGAGGGCTAACACCTAATTGAAATTAGCCTGCAAGAATAGCCCTATTGTAGTAAGCAATGCTATTTGTGTATTAACATCATTTTGTATATTTATTACAGATTAGGGATGAAACGGTATGAAAATTCAACCCCACGGTTATAGTGACCAAAATTATCACGGTTTTCGGTATTATCGCGGTATTTTAAAAATTGTGTGTACAATATATTAAGAAAGCGCTGATGGGTGTAGACAAGCTGAAATATTTTAGTTTTAAAAAGTGTGACAGTGTTTATTACATTAAAAATATAGGCAAACCCTTATTGCCTTCAGCAGCATACCGATCATTCACAGCAGTGGCAATCCTCGTCTCTGCTCAACCCTCCACACACACAGAAAATGGCTTGTCTTGTTTCTATTGCATTCAGAATTCATAAACTTTATATATTTTGCTAATAGTTTAGAATATGTTAGGATCTGCATAATTACTTATAGCTAAACATATTCAGTAATTTCAATACTTCATATTGATTTTTTAAACTATTGCACTTGTCTTTATGACTTTAATGTTGTGTAGGTCTAATTGAGAGCCTGTCCCTTTAAGAGATACGTGAAGTAGGCTAATTATATTAACCTTCATTCGGTTTTAGGAAAGTAGTCACGAATAGTTCAAGGCAGAGCCATAAGGATATCCGTTTTCATTGAATAAAATGAATGTTCAAAAAAATAACAAGTCAAAGAAAATATTGCTTAGATCATAGAAAAGATAAGTGTCTTGCAATGTTAACTATTATGATTTTGGTGAGCACTAGGCTACTGTACATTAATGATAGACATGACGGAACTCTCTCAAGATGTAAAAGTTTGCCAATAGGCTGTGTAGCTTTTTTCGGACATTGAACTAAACACTACAGTAGGCCTAAATGAACTAAATTCCATAGCCTACTGTAGGTAGGTTACCGTGGCATTGTGCTCACTTTTTCCTTGGTTGGAAACAGTGGCGTCACCAGCCGATTTTACCGGGGCTTCAGCCCGGGGTAATTTGAGCCGAGCCCGGGGTAAATTTTTGTAATGCTTGAATCTATCAGCCAGTTTCAAAATCAACCAGCATTTGCCTGGTGCTAAATGTTGAGCACCAGTAGTAGGCTAAGCAAGCTATCGATTGGCATCACAATACAACACTAGCTTCACGTTTCTACATGGGCTAGCCCAGTGTTTGTTTCTCAATCTATGGGTACCGGGCCGCGAGAAGATTATTACCATCAGAGGCTCTCTCTGCCTTCTCCGAGAGACGCACCATGCGGCCGCGGCCGCACCCATTCTTTTCGGTCATATTGCTGCGAGATATTTTCGCATAGAAATAACAGGCATATCATATGAAACTACGTAACCTGGCCTTTACAGTGGCACTAGCCACTAGTTTCTATGATGAACGGTTCGCGAGATACTTAGCGTTGAAAATTGCAGTTACTGTACAAAAAATAATGTCACATGCAGTTCTGCGTCATACCCATTCTTCTCTGTGAAATATCTCATGATTTCGTTACTGCCCTATGGCAAACTGCATATCAAAATAAACAGGAGATCCTACTGATTCCAATGGCGTATAGAATGTATCTGTATAATTAGCGGTAATCACGAGAAATCCTTTTTTGAAATCACATCACATTTCTGCATTTTTTCATACACCCCCACTTCAAAATAATGTATATTTCATATCAGAAGTTGGTAGGACTATAGTTTGTCTACACACATTCTGAGAGGAGCAGATGAGTGTAGGCTAGGCTTAAAAGTTCAACTTCGAAAAGGAAAATTGTATGTTTTGATTTAGACCTACAATAGGCTATGCTATATCTACTCAGACTCCTTGTCATCCACTGGTAGTAGGCCTAGGCCTACATTGTGTCTCTGGACAGTATAAGCTTATGGGTAGTTGTAACAGCTATAGTCAGATAAGCCTAATTTTTCTCTCAATAGTGCTCTTCCTATAGGCTATCTTGTGTTCCTTGTAAAAAAATACAATGTAGGAGTATAACATTATATTTTACAGTAATAGGCTACTCCATTGCCTTCTTCATTTCGCGCACTCCTTAATGTCCCCTTAAAAAATTTTCGGCGCGCGCTTTGCGCGCGCGCATTGACACTAGGGGCTAAGCCCAGGTTGTCCTTAAAGTCTAGAAACGCCCCTGGTTGGAAATGTTGGCTGCTTATAGCTTAACTTATGATTTGGAGTTCGGTAGGCTATATCTGTTATATCCAATAAGTGACACCCAGCGCTCAACATAAAACTTCACAGCATTCTCCTGATAACGTTAGTGGAATAGCCTAGATTTAATGTGAACGTGTAGGCCTACATAAAAAGACGCAGAGTGGCTACATGATAAAGCACACGTTTTGGGGTGAAAATGTTGCGGCCTTTAAAAGCAGGTGTAGCCTTATCCGAATCATGGTTAAATCCATCAATTAGACAACAGAATTAGTAAGGTAAAGTTTTGTTTCATTGTAGCCTTCAGCTAGTGTCATAAGCAGGCTCGGATGAAGCTGGGAGGAATTAAACACGCGGTTACCACACCGTAGTATCAACCGTGATAATAATGATATTGGAAATGAACACGGTAATTGTTATCGTCAACATTTTTATCATGGTTTACCGTCACACCGGTAATCGTTACATCCCTATTACAGATCCAAGACCAATTGGAGTGGCCACCTCCAGTGCCTCCATAACGATCAGCTCGGAGGAGGATCTTGCCTAAAATGTTGCCCACTCTTTCCATGGTTATTGTTCCATCGATACTTTAATTTATACTAATTTATACTTTAATTGCTATTATCATAGATATTATTATTATTATTAAAACACTTATTTTTGTTTATTTTTAAGAATAAAAGATGATTTCATAATCATAAATGTGGATGTTGTATACTATGCACAAATAAAATGTTCATATTGTACACAATGTCTTTATCTAGTCAATATCAAGGGTTCTGAATCTTCTACAGCCTTTGTAAACATTTTATGAATATCTTATGAAGTCTACATCAAATGTCACTTTACAATACGGGTTGTGAAGCACATAGTAATCCACAGGGTAGGCTATGAATCCTCCAGCATTTGTAAACATCTCATGAATATCTTATGAAGTCTACATCAAATGTCACTTTACAATACAGGTTTTGAAGCACATTTAGTAATCCATAGGCTATTATGAAACCTCTCCAGCATTTGTAAACATCTTATGAATATCTTATGAAGTCTACATCAAATGTCACTTTACAATACGGGTTGTGAAGTATTCATCATACTGGGAAGTGAACTACTGACCATCTGTGGACCTCTGAATGGTTGGACATTACTGTTTTATATAGCCTACTACAGTCTATTGTTGTGGCTTTTTCCCATGAAATCTTGCTAGATCGACGTAGCAACCGTTTTAGAAGACCAACTTCAGTCCGTGCTTGACTCCGCTTCGCGTCGTGCTAACAATGCCCCTTAGCCAGAGACGGTTTATAAAGTAACTATACGATCTTTGCCTTAGCCTAGGCTAGGCTATGCACGGCATCTCGGGGCTTATTGCTTAAATAAACAAACAGACAAAAAAAAATAAAAAATTCTCCTGGACACTGGACTTCCCCTAATCCCCGTTGACTAAGATCAGGTTGGCTAAAACAAAAAAAGACAGCAATGCAGCTTTGCGATTGTTGGACTTTTATTTTGACAACTTTTTGACGTTTTGTCTTCCACATTCATGAAAGGGTAGGTATGAATGTTGAATCACGTCTCATGAAACAGTCATGAATGCTTCATGTGCAGTTCGTGACAGCTGTTATGAATGAACCCGTCAAGTAAAGTGTTACCCTTAATTCTATCTTACGGAATTTAAAGTCTTGTCCTACCATGTCTGCTGGTTCATCTCCCCTGCTGACCGGTCGTCCGATTCGGACGCAGACTTCGTCCCTCCTACCCAACGCAGGAGGAGCGCCAGGGCAATCAAGGCTAACTCCAAATGGGCCAACTCCACCGCTGCCGCCATAGCAGCCATCCTGGCCCTGTTGGGGATTCCTCACCAAGGCCGTAACCAGGATTTTTAAAATACCGAGGTCAGGGCCATCGCTAGAAATTTTGGGCACCCCGAAATGCCAGGGGGGTTCTTCCGAGCCCTCTGATCATTTTGCCAACGACATAGAACTATAGATTTGTTCATTGTATAACATGTTTTGTTCATAACTTGAACCAACACACTTTTCCACAATTTTCTTTTTGTAGAGCCTCAAGAGCCTATTCCCAAACTGACTTTGGTTATTTAAACTGGACCCTACTCCATCTGTGATTAAGAATGCTCTGCATCTCCTCATCAGTGTAGGGAATGCTGCATAAACTGCAGGGTCATAGCTAGGGTTGCCAACTATGAGAAAATAACATAAGGAACATTCAATGTGAAATGGAGTGTGGGGCGTGGAGCTTAACTTCTTAAGTTGAGGCCTGGTTATGGCAGACTTTGGGGTCATTGGGACCACCTACACGTACCTACACCCCACCCCTCATCAAATCATCATTATGATGATCATTATCACAATTATATTATGCTATATTGTTAGACATGCACTTTCACTTCAAAGCAGTCAATGTTTGAAGTGTCAAAATTGTTCACAAAAAGTTTGTGAAAACTATGCACATGTTAACATGTCATATGCACATCAGAGGCCTGCTTTACTAATGTAAGATATAAGTACAATAGTGCATTGCTTTTGCATGGTTGCATGGGAGACACTTCTGAAAACAACAACAATGGCTGCTAATTGTTTTGGGATGTTTCCCTCATACATGCATATCATACTCTGATAGGCGAATGGAGAAAAAATTGATATGGTTTATAATGAAATTTCATTTGAATGCCTGAATGTAAGGATTCAGGAAACACAATTCCAACTTTTGTCTATGGTAAACGGCCGTGCAGATAGGCGAAATCTGGAGATCTTTAAATGAAAGACTAAATCTTCTGACCATGATCAAATTTGACTAAACAATACTCAATCCTTGATAAAGTATCTATCTATGCTAAACAAGTATTGAACAGTCTCTGCTCTGTTTTTATGGGAGTTGCGAGAATCCACGTTGTTATATTAAATGTTGTTAAATAATTATAGCCTTCCAACATGTTGACGCGGAGCTTTGCCACCAACGTTATAGTTTTAGTTTCGGTCACGCAAACGCGTAGGCATACACGCATGCATTCATTGAACGTTCATACCACCACTTAATTGTATGGCTCTATGTTTAATCACATCAAATTAGCAATCATTTCCTCCTGATTGCAGCAACGTTTGCTTTCTTTTTCTGTCGGTCCGCGGTTGTTTGCGCAGCAAATTATCAGGTGAAGCACCGGGCCTAATCGCTGACCAGCAGTCTCCACGTTGCGCGCACAGACCTTAAAGAAAGGTGGGCGGCCCACAGATTGAGAAACGCTGCAAAAGTGTCATTACTAGGGTGTATAGCCTATGTTTAGGTTTCTTTTTTTGTGTGTTTTTCATTGTAGCGTGTGTGCATTGAGCAGTTTCTTAAATACGGAACAAAGAGCGTTCCGTATCAGTTCAATACGGATGAAGACTTTAACGTATAACACTTATAAAACGAAACTTGAAGAAAAAAATACCGAGGACATGACCTCGGTGTCCTCAATGGTAGTTACGGCCATGTTCCTCACAGCGCCGAGTTGAGTAAAGAAGATCTCATTCTCCTCGTGCACAACACTCTCGGCAGTCCTCAACTCCACGCCGAGCCAAATGTCCCAGGTCCTGCTCCCGTTCTCCCAGATGATCCCGCTGCCGATCCGGAAGAGCCCGCTCCAAAGAAACGCCGGGCAAAGACCAAGCACCTTACTCCAGCACCTCGTAAGAGGAAGTTAGGTTAGGTTTCTTTATTAGTCTCCACCAGGGAGAAATTTGTCTCGGAGACAGGGAGGTTGCAGCATTACACAAAAGACAAAGAGGACAACACCAGTAACAGAACAGATAAAAGTAACACTGCTCCGACCCTCCCTGACTCTCCCGTCTCGTCTCAACCCATCCTGGATGCAGTTCTCTCCCTCACCGCATTGATTACAGCAATCGACTCCAGAATTCAGGCGCTGGAATGCCAGCGCCCAGCTCTACCGTCCTCCTTGCCGTCTGCAGCACCGCCGGCTCCCGCCGCCATTCAGTGGCCCGTCCCCCTCCAAGCACCAAACACCAGCACAGGGTTCTCAGCGGCTAACTCAACTCCAGTTCTAGCTGGCACTGCAGTTTCGCCAGCTTTTTCTCTGGCAACAGCTCTCCCTGCTCCTCCGCTCAGCAGGAGCTTCGTTGCTCCCTCCACTGTCTCCATCTCTCCACAACTCAGGCAAAACATTCTCGAAGGTAAAGACATCAATCTTGCTTCCTTGCCGTTGCCATCTCCCACAATCGATCGTCAACTAGTCGATTGCGGTGATGTTTCAGTGTTTTTAAAAAATTCTGATCCGAGACTTCTGAAAAACCTGCCTTTTGGCGATTTTGTGATTGCCTTTGGTCTGTATCGAGATGTCATCTGCAGCGTGTACCCTGATCGCAGAATAGAACTGGACACACACCTTGCCATCATGGCCGATTTTAACCTACGTTACGGAGGTACACTTTTTTACCAGTATCACAATGCATTTTCTGCGAAGTCCGCTTCTCACATTTCACTTTACAATCTTCGCTTGGACTGGTCCGTCGTCGACACCGAACTTTTGGTTAGGCATTTCAGCGGCCAGAGATCGCTTAGCTGCAACATTTGTGGCTCCCACGGCCACACGGCGATTCTGTGTCCGCAAACGGCCTTCAACCGACCATCACTTCCGGTTGCCGTCCAGAATTCTGACTCTGTAAGGTCTAGCATTGATCGTCAAGGGCGTCCTGTTACCTATTTTAACGGGCACGCTATCTGCAATAATTTTAATGAGGGTGTGTGTTCTCGTTCTAACTGTGTGTTTTCCCATGTATGTAGTCAGTGCAAGGATCCGCATCCAAAGTCTGTCTGTCCCCGTCGCTTGCGACCCCGAAGAGGAGGAAAGGCTTCTGCCAAGAAATTCTAGCGTCTAATCCATCTACGCCAATTAATGCCTCCACTCTGTCATTTTATCTCTCTGCTCATCCTGATCCTGTTTTCATTGATTATCTGCTCACCGGTCTCTCTCAGGGGTTTAGGGTTAGTGTTCTGTCCCCCCTCTCACGGCTAGGAACCTTCAGTCGGCTCTAACCGAACCCTCTATAGTGTCTGAACTTCTGTCTAAAGAACTAAATAAAGGCTATGTTCTCGGCCCCTTCTCTGCTCCTCCTTTTAACCCTTTCCGCGTAAACTCACTCGGCGTGGCTACCAGGAAATACTCTGGCAAGAAAAGGCTGATTTTTGACATGTCCTCACCTCACTCCGAAACCTGGTCCAGCGTCAATGAAATGATTTCTCTCGAGCCCTTTTCTCTCCACTACGCCTCCGTCGATTCACCTCATTAAAATCACTGGTCAGGGCGCTCTGCTCGCCAAAGCCAACATTACCGATGCATTTAAGGTTATGCCAATTCACCCTGCCAACTGGCCTCTGTTTGGCGTAAAATGGCAGTCTAAATTCTACTTTGCAGTGAGGCTTACTTTCGGGTGCAGGAGTAGTCCTCACATTTTTAATTGCCTTTCAGAAGCGCTGTGCTGGATTTTGTTAAATGTCTGTCAATTACCGTTCGTTCTGCACCTTCTGGACGATTTTCTTTTAATTGACTTTCCAGCTAAGACCAGTTCAGTTCTGGACGTCCTTCGCAACGTTTTCCAGGAGCTAGGGGTTCCCCTCTCTGCCGAAAAGACATTAGGACCCGTCATTTCTCTTGAATTTCTGGGTATAATCCTCGACTCCGTTAAAATGCAGGCCTCTCTCCCAGACGGAAAATTGACCAGAATCCGAAGTGTCCGCTTCTTCCCTCTCAGTCGGCTCGGTGACTAAGAGGGAACTCCTCTCTCTCCTGGGCCACCTGAATTTCGCGATGCGCATCATCCCGCAAGGCCGCTCCTTCATCTCTCGCCTGTTAGACCTGGCTCACTCTGTGGAAAATCTATCCGACTCCATTGTTCTCAATTCAGGCTGTCAGTCAGATCTTAGCTTTTGGTCCAAGCTGCTGAAGCATTGGAATGGCATCTCTATTTTTGATAACGATCACACCGACTCGTCCGTCTCTCTCAAGCTGTTCACGGATGCCGCTCCATCTCTCGGCTTTGGGGGGCTTTACAATGATTTGTGGTTCGCAGAAAAATGGTCTGATGAATTTCTCGCATTTTCCTCTGATGCTGTTTCATCCGCCCTTTTCAAATTATATCCCATCGTGGTCTCCTGTGTCCTGTGGGGTAAAGAATGGTCAAGAAAGAGCATTCTCTTCTTCTGTGACAACGTAGCAGTGGTGGCCTTTATTAATAAAGGTCGCTCTCTCTGCCCCAAAATGATGTCTCTTTTGAGGAGACTCACCTGGCAGTCAGTCATTCATAACTTCATCGTAAATGCCACTCATGTACCAGGTTATATTAATGTCAAAGCTGACGCACTCTCCCGTCTCCGTTTTCAGGAATTCCACCGTCTCTGCCCTTCAGCCAGCAAAGTGTCAACCCCGTGCCCAAAGTTCACCGAACTGCTTCTGGATTAATTTCGCCTTCTCTAGATTCGCTATTAGATAAGGCTAAAAGTTACATGATCAAAGGTGTCCACGACCGAAGCATATAATTCTGCCTGGTCCTGGTTCGTTATGTTTTCTCAGCACCATAACACACCTGCCCTCCCCGTTCTCATTTCCACTGTCTGCGCATTTCTAGTGTATTGTTTTGATCAACGTGGGCTCAAAGTTGTTTCAATTCGGAAAACACTCGCAGGCATTCAATTCCACGCAAGACTCCACGACCCTGGCTTCCCTAGTCTATTTTCAAATTCTCAAATTCGTCTCCTCCTCAAAGGCTTCTCTAATTCCTCCCCGCGTTCAACTGACTCTTGCCTCCCTATTACGGCTGATATATTGCACCGCTTAATATCAGCGCTTAAACGCGGCTACCACTCACCGTACGTGGCTTGCCTACTAGAGGCCGTTTTCCTCATGGCTTTTTATGGCTTCATGCGGTGTGGTGAATTCACTACGAATTCACAGTCATTCGACCCCTCACGCAATCTCTGTCTTTCCGATCTATCCTTTTTCCCCACTCACTTCACCTTATTTCTTAAATATTCAAAAACTGATTCCTCTGGATCAGGTTCCACCATTACAATTGCTAAAATAAATGATGTCCTTTGCCCGTTTGTCTCCATGGTCAATTATCTTAAATTACGTCCGCACACCTCTTCTGATTTACCCCTCTTTATCACACCAGATGGTTCAGCAATGTCACGTTCCTGGTTCAGCACCCACTTAGCCAATGTTCTGCGTATATGCAATCTCTCAC
Organism: Sardina pilchardus; assembly: GCF_963854185.1. Lineage (NCBI taxonomy): Eukaryota > Metazoa > Chordata > Actinopteri > Clupeiformes > Clupeidae > Sardina > Sardina pilchardus. The sequence continues at coordinate 6,866,285 of NC_085010.1, read as the reverse complement.
CAAAGAAGTTCACCACTCATTCCTTCCGTATCGGCGCAGCCACGACTGCAGCCCAAAAGGGGCTTTCATCTTCATCCATCAAAACTCTGGGAAGATGGTCCTCTGATGCTTATTCCTCCTACATCAGACTAACCCAATTTGACGTTGTCAATGCTCAGAAGTCACTGTCTACAATAACTAAGGTACCATTCAAATTACTATTCATAATCTGGTGGCGGTGGTTATATTCAGGCTTTGCCTGGCACATTTACTGATTAGTTAAAAGGGCGCAGCACGACAGTAGCTATTGTGGTATCTTAAACTTAGCCCAGTTTACCAGCTTATGATTCAGGTTGCCCTGGATGCCGGTTGCCCGGTCCGTCACAAAGGTCTAGGTGGCCCTAGACGCTGGTTGCCCAGCTCATGATCCAGGTTGCCCGGCTCATCACATCGGTTTAGGTTGCCCAGCTCACGGTTCAGGTTGCCCTGGACGCCGGTTGCCCGGCTCATCACTTGGTCTAGGTTGCCCTAGACGCTGGTTGCCCAGCTCACGGTCCAGGTTGTCCTGGACGCTGGTCGTCTGGCTGTTTTCGTTCCACAATAGCGAAAACATGTAAAGTATCCCTTAACAATTCTCCTTTAGATCACTATCTAACGGCTAGGTACATCCTCATCATCCCTGCCCACGCATGGTATCAAATTTAATATCTTATGTATCTTAACCCTCTAACCGCCCAAGGCGCCGTACGGCGACAAGCAACATCACTGATTAAAACAGACGGTAGATCCGAGTAGGGTGACAAATCGCCTTTGTACTCTCCACACTAGTTGGCAGACATCCAGAGCTTCGATTCAAGCCCAAATTTGAGTAAAGAAGTTTTCAGGAAGTGCCTGTATTACTCGCGAGAAACAAAAAAAAAGACGCATTTCCTGTTTATAACGCGGAAGTGAAATGCGCGATCGCGTTGCACAAATTGAAGCAGAAAAACGGCAAATGTTTAAAAACAAAGTCGTGTGTTATGAAGTCTTGGGTCTGTAAGTCACCTACTCTGATTCTGAAGGAGAATATCTGCCTTTTGGAGATTATGATCGGTCGTTCATTGGCAGTGACAGTCAAGATGCGTCTGTGAATGGAGGTGGGTCTCTGCGTGTGTACGTCAGTGTTTACCTGCAGCAATGTTGACCGAAGGGTTCAAATAAGCATGGTGTGCTCGGTGCCAGTGATAATCATGATGATAGTGTCTGTAATTGACATGGTACAGACAGCAGGTCTAGTAGAAATAGGGCTCTGAAGAACTACAAAGTCATCCGCGATAGGAACTGATTTGACCAGGCTACTTTATTATATAGTAACATAGGGATTGTGGTAATACTTATAGTTTACTATTGTTGGTTTACATGTGGCTGTGGTCCTGTTTGTTATGTCGGAGAAATTACAAAAATCAAAGTAAAACTGCTCAAATGTGTTCAACAATCAGTATTTGCTGAAATGTGCATAATTTGGCGCTATTGCCATCCTGTGACGTCATAATATGCAAATTAGATGAGTAAATGTAAATGTACTCCCTTTATAAACTTTAGTTCATACTCAATGATTTTCACATTTACAGTAGGACTTTATCTCTGACCACTTTCAAGCCATGGCCTTTTGAATTTTTTATGCAAAAATCCAAAAAAACCCGGGCGGTTAGAGGGTTAATCTTTATTTTCTCTCAGATTTAGGTTACTGAGTTACTGCCCTGGCGGGCATCTTTCATCCTTTGGGGGTAGGCTCGTCGCCCCTGCTTCTTCGATCAGCAGGATCCAAGTTCCGTTTTAATCCCTGGACGAAGTCGAGACGGGGCCTACGCCAAAGATTGTTGTTTATCCCGAACTTTTATATGCTTGAAGCTACTCCTTATCAAATTAAATTGTTATCTGCTTCTATTCTGTCTACTGAGTCTTTCAGGTAGAACTGCTTTCACTTCCCCGAGTCGCGCAAGCAACATGCACAACAATACACCGATATTGAGCAAACACATTTCCAGCTCTCAAAACTGACGAGATCCAGATCTCAGTGGCTACCTACAGCCATGCCTAGTAAGCCTATGATAGCCTAATAGTTATGACATTAATAGTCTGTAGTGAACGGTGTTTACTGGCCACGACGGCTGTGCCCCCACTGACCAAATCGACTGATTGATTGATTGATTGATTGATTGAGGAGTGGTACACCTGCAGCTTGTTGATCTGTGTGTGAGCAGGGATAAGGAGTTGCAAGATGGGGTGTGCGAGAGAACTCGCGCTGGTTTGAATCGTGCGGCCAGCCGGAGCGTTCAGCTACTTGTGGACTGTATGAACTGTGGATTACCTTTGGACTCTGTGAGCTAACTGTGGGCTATCTGGACTCTGTGGGCTATCAGGACTCTGCAAGCTGTCTGTGGATTACGGATGGACGAGCTAACAGGCCTGTGTGTCTGTGTTATGCGTGTGTGTGTGGGCATAGTTAGCCCCAGGCCGGGGTTAATGGCCAGTCCCTTTCCCCTAGCGTAACTCCGCCATAGAGAGGGCTGTTTTGGTGTGTATGAATGCAGGGTGGGTGCATTTGGGAGGTTGGGTTGTGTGTGTCAACTTAAATAAATGGTAAAACGTGACTCCTTGTCTGCGTGTGATTTAACTCCTCCTCCGACCACGAAACAAATATTACAAGTCTATTAATGACCTCATGTCGGAATGGCACGTTGTTTGAAAAGAAAAAAGTTAAATACCGCCACTGCGACCATGAAAACAGAAAATGTCGGAGTGGTGGGGACCTTTTCCATAAAGTGACATGCCTCCACTACGACAATTGGACGTCAATGTCGGGAGTGGGGATATGTCGGAATGAACGGCAGATACCAACTATAGCTGAAGCTGTGAAGGAGGTCATGATAAGAAAAGAGATACCTCAGGACCGCATCTTTGGCCTCGGCCCAGATGGAGCCGCAGTGATGACCGGTAATGTATAGTAAGGAAAAAGGGCGGTTAAGTTAATGTCGAACAGGTTGCCTTGATCTAATACCTTTTTTTTATTTTTTACTAATTTTAGGAAGACAGAATGGCACAGCAAAATTGCTGACTGACTCCTGGCCAGGATTACTGTCAGTGCAATGTGCTGCTCATTGCCTGGCACTAGCATGTAAAGATGCAGCAAATGGAGTGCCATATGAAAACCTTCAGAAAGCACCTACAAGACCTGCACCTTTATTTTAGGAATAGTGCAAACCGCACCAATATTACACGGCCAGAATACCACAAGAATTGAAATAAATATATACATAAATACATGTTAGTAGAGCATTCAGGAATAAATCACAATGGGGAAGGCTATAGGTCACTTTTTTCACTTTTTTTCTGATAATGTATATTTATTGAAAATGCTGAATTGCTTGTTTGAAAGCAAGTGGGATACTACTTCTGTCCTAATGCCTTGCTGAAATGTTGTTGCTTTTGTATCAGCTATAGGGAGAGAAAGTGAAACACAGTGATCCTAGCGTTCCTAAAGCCTACCTTACATTGCCAGACTTTGCAAAGATTTGGAAAAGATTTTTGAAAAACTACAGTCTCAGACCCTCTCACATCTAAAGACAATTCATTGAGTTTTTAGTCACAGACTAGTCACAGGCCAGTCTCAGATTAGGATTTTGCAAAGACTGTGGTCACTATTTACAAGACTGCTGCTAGATTCCTTCAAATTATTTCCATCGTGCACTAGGCTATACGTCATCATCAACAGGAACTCACATGATAGGCTACTCATATCAAAGTAATTTTTTCGCGTTTCTGCAGCATTGTTTGATAGTGTGACATCACTAACAGATATAGAGTTGTTCTGTCACGTAGAATAGCCGACTAATAAATTATAAGAAATGAAATAACAAGTAATCACACAGGCTACAGCTGTCGCCTATTTTGCCCCTTCCGTTTTCGTGTTCGTCGACCGAGGTCACTATTGGTTTTTAATGTTCACGTCACTATTTGCATGAGCCACGACTGAAAAGACTTACGATAATATCAAACATGTTTGATATTGTCGTAACGGCAAAACTAGAAAAAGACTGACTCCGACGGACTTAAAACCGCTAAGATTGGCACCTTACACTAAACGATTTAGATGACGGGAGCGCGCCGAGATTCTAGTACAACTGGCAAGATTTCCGCCCGATTTTGGAAAAGTAGTCGCCGACTGTTAAAACAGACCAAAATCGTGCAATGTAAGCCAGCCTTAACCTGAGAGCAATCTCAGACACATTTTTTTTAAAAAACAAAGACATAACTTGTAACTCAACATTTATATTGAGATGATCTAACTGTGAAAGTGTGAGTGTGAACCGAGATATAATCTTTTGAAAAGAAATTCCCATTAATTTAGTCCTATAGGACCGCTACCAGCAGGGGGCAATGGGATTACTTTCCCTCCCGTACATGGGGTGGCCAAACTTTTCAGTTTGCGGGCCACACACTAGAAAATCTAAGCTGCCGAGGGCCAATGCAAAATGATTAGCCAGTTGCAAAGTGATTTTAACCAGTTTGTACTGAAAGAGCGACTGCGTTTTAGATCTGAAAACCTGCAGGCAGTCTAATGCTACCTCTTTTGATGATGCTATTAACCCTCTGGAGTCTAAATCCCCCCCTGGGGATTTGAAAAACTGTTCCAAACACACATCTCATTCTTTAAAAGAGGATGAACCAATGGCACTAGAATATAACCATACAGTATGTGCCATTTTTGCGTAGATGTTTTTATTTACATGAAAAACAAGGTATAGCTGACTGCCTCAAAGTGCCTGAAAAGGCCCCGGACCTCGAAGTGTTAACAAACACACTGAAACTATGTTGTGCAATGGATGATGTTAGATTAATGTAACAATCGCCCATATTCAATTTTATAGTTTGACTTCATGGCCGGTCACATGAAGCAGAGCAGAGGGTCACATTTGGTAGCCTGATGCATCAGCCGCTGAAGCAAACAAAGCACTAGGCGCCGCTAGCCTGGCTACACATTTGGTCCCTGGGCCTTAGTTTGGCCACCCCTGCTACACATAGAGCTCAATCATACCACAATAAAGATTTAGAAATTGGGATTAATTAAGTATGTTTTGTTCCATCAGTTCAATCATACCTAAAGTGCTGGTACTTCTTTATTCCAGGGACTGGCCTACAAGAAATGCGGAAGAAAGACTGCCAATCAAACACCGGTACAAGAGAGGTGCCATCTTCTCTCCCTGTGACTTAAGCTTGGTTTACGGAAGCACTCCCATTTACCACCTCTTCCAGGACACTAAGACAAGGCACATCACTTTATTTGATGGCTCACTTTAAGAAGCCAAAACACCAGTCAGGGGCAAATTCTGTGTGCCCAGGAATCATGAAATTTATGGTTATGCTTTTGTGCTGGCCTGTTGCGACTCTCCACACTAAGTACCAAATGACAAAGCGATTTTTATTTTGTCCTGAACAGTTGTCGCAGTGTAGATCTGCATCTACCTCGCCTAGACCGTAATTCAAGAAATAGTCATCTAGGTATGAAATTACGGCATTGGATCCCTTGCTTACGCAGTGCGCTTCATCAATCAAAAAGTTGACTTGCCGAGGAATTCCTTCACAGCAGACTCCAAACACACCCACTTTTCTTGGAACCAGAAAGTATATAGGACCAGGCTGCATGGGGGTCCTCGGCAAGTGCACTTGCTGGGCAAAATCAAAACTGTAGTGCATGGAAAAAGGGTGGGAGCAGGGAGAATTTCGAGACAACTGAGTGATACCATTTTCCTGACATGTAGTTTTAGATGTGTTTGTCATGCTACTATACAGGGCCCTCTCTTTCTGGACTACAAGTAGGTGTTGCTTTGCAGTTTACCCTCTGACACTTCTCTATATCAGGGAAGTTGGCACTTTTATAGATGAAATTATTATTGCGTTGACAAGTCCAGCAAAGGTCTGTCCTCGGCCTGGCTGTCAGAATGTAGGGACAAAGTTGCGTCCATGTGTTAAAAACTGCTTCCCATGGCCCTGTGCTCTGAAAATAAGAACACAAGAACACACTCCTCACGTTTACATGATGTTTTTAATTCCTAATTAGTTTATTCAGAATTAAGGCGAGACACGGCAGGTGAAAACACTGTTTTTGTGACCTCCGGTCAATTTTGAGATTTTGTGCTAGTTTGCTACCTTAGCATGTATTCTACCACCCTACTACAACAACAAAGTCCGATTTGCACTTTCAGGTGTTTATTTCACAAACTTTTGTCTGCTCGCGCCTATGTATTTCTCCTAACTTCACCATAAGTTCCCATTCTAAAGTGTCATGTACTCCCGCGACCGTGATCCAAATCATATCGTGTGTGACACCGTTTGAAAGCCCTGTTTCCCCTGCATGACGCTATGCAATCCAAATATGGGCATTTCCTTCGTATTAGAAACCAATCGCTAAAGTTCATAGGCGGGTCTAGGCTTTAGAACGGTATCTCAATGGCTGTGTTTCTATGGTTTCAAGGCTGTTTTCTCGAAACGAGTTTCCTCCGGTTTCCTCTCCCACTCTAAGATCAAAAACTCCACTTCTGTATCACCTACATACACCAAACTTTCCAGTTTTATTCCTAAGTATATCGTGAAGACTTGTCCAGAGGGGTTTGTTGATTTATTACTTTAATCCTGATTTATATGATGTTTTATTCTTAAAAATTAGTAGGGGAGAGAGGGGTAAGACGAGCCACTTTTTACATTTTTCATCACAGCGTCATGTCAATGACGTCTTTTTTTGCAATCTTCATACCATATCAAACTTCAAAGTGTCCTGCTACTATTTGACTAAAAAAACCATTGAAAACATTTTATAGACCCAGTGATATGCCCTTTTGAAAAAAAGTGGTCAAGTGGCTCAACTTACCCCATGCACGGGGTAAGATGAGCCAATGTGTGGGGTAAAATAAGCCAAAGCAAAAACTCATGTAAAAGATTGTTTTATTAAGTCTTTCATTGTTCATACCACGAAATATGACCTGTAAAAGCTATGTCAACCAATTCAGCCTTTAAACTTATCTTAAAAAACATTTAAAGTTTAAAAGGGATATAGAGTGGATGCATGGACCATATTATCTTGTTCTCATATGTTAAAATATATTAAAATATAATATTGTACATTATTCTCATATGTTAAAATATCATATTGTAATCCTTATCAAAAATAAACTCAACTGCAATTTAAAAGCCTGATGTTAAAATATAGGCCTGATATTGTCAGGCTTTTTGTGGCTCAACTTGCCCCACGTCTTATGGCTCATCTTACCCCATAGCACCATTTCGGGAAAAAAATGCTTCTCATGACAAGCTAGACTAAGATTTGTCATTTTGATTAACCCTCATATAATAGCTTATAAAGGCACTATCTCAGATATAATGTGTCTAAATGTTGTTTTATTCTTGTTTTCTCTAAATCATCTTACTTCTGGACAAACATGGAATTCACTCAGAGAGCAAAAAAACACATTATTCCAAATATCTTTCTTACCAAATTTTCCATGTGCTTCCCTTCTCTACTGATGTTAGGAAAGGGTCCCCTCCCCCTTAGAATGCTGTCATAAAATTAAATTTGTTTACCATATCCTAGAAAAAGGGTATGGCTCACCTTACCCCTCGGCTCATCTTACCCCTCTCTCCCCTATTGACAGTATCTTCAGGTTTACTGGAAAACGAAATTAAATATCCATAAACCCCTCTGGACATGTCTTTGGATTTACTATATATACAACATGAAAAAATAATTTGGACCTGGCTTTGTCTAATGCTGAGTTTTTGAAGTTTGAAATATATGCAAATTAGCATAGGCTATTTAAACATCAAATAACAGAAAACTTGCAATACATTTTTTTCACACATTTATGTGAGTAATCAGCTGGTGAAGTTTCATGATGATATCTGTAAGTTATTTTTTTTACCCTATTCACCTTTAGTGTCTCCCCTTAAATAAATCGGAATTAAAATATTCTCCTTCGAGTTTACATGGAAATAATAATTCCGAATTGGCGTGTACATGGAACATAGGTTAATTCCGCTTTAGTGTATTCCGCTGAAAGTCTGGGGGTCGGGAATGGTTCCGATTGGACAGGCAGCGCATGAACGCAGCCTAATTAACTCATTGGCTGCCAGCGATTTTCAGTGCAGAGCGCTCCATACTGCCAGACGTTTTACAGCATTTTGACTGTTTTTCCAAGATCCACCGAACGGTGAGCTTTATGACTATGTTTCTATCGTTTTCCGTTCTTTAGTAATCGTCAGTAGAACATGGGTTAGTTTAGCTAAAAACACCTGTTTTTGACCAAAACATGGAGAAAACGATCTTTTTGTGAAAATCAACTTTTTAACGTTAGCGATTCAGGAGTATGTCTACCACGATTGCACTGTTATCTGGTCAGTCTCGTCAAGGTTGCTAGGGACTCTGATGGTCGCTAAAGACTCTGAACAGGACGGTAGACTTAGCTAGGACTAGCAAAGTTGTTGTTAGTCTATATAGCAATATCCAATGTAAATGGATCATACCGTTCACGTGTTTTCCATCCTAGATGTAAGAAGTAAGCATATTTATTCCCTGCATCGCGTGCAAACTAGATCCACTGTGGTCGATCTTCAGTGTCTTTGCTTGTTGCATGCTGCATGCTGCCTCTGCATCTGCACTATAGGCAGATACTAATCATCCAAATGGCACTGCTGTCATCTAGCGGTTGGGATCGCTAGTACAGTCTGTTTACAAGCTTGAAACTCTGCCAGATTGTTCCCAAGCCCATCCAGGAGCCCTCCCCATTGAAAAAGGCAATTGACGTATGTGTCTAAATTGACGTTTAAAGACGTCAATGGCAGTGAATGAGTTAAGGTCTACCGGAAGAAAACAAACTTTAGCTGGCTAGCGGCTTTTTTGTCATCTCGGGTTAACGTTACAGCATGGGCAATAACATAATGAAAACGTGTTTCGCAGTAATTCTGATAATAGGCCTACTATTTAACCAGCAGCTCGAGAATATTGTCAAGCTTCACGTTTGCTAGCTGAGGAGGAGAAGAGTGCCGGAGAAGGGGGGAAGAAGACGGAGCCGAATTAGCAATGAAACGAGCATGCACTGCTTCTTCCTCCTTGTATGAGCATGCGCCAAACAAACGGAATAAACTTTGAATCGGAATAAAGGTTTACATGATCAAGGAGTGTGTTAATTCCGCTTTAACATCGGAATAAACCAACCACTTAAATCGGAATTAAGTTTAATTCTGAATAATCATTTTAAAGCGGAATAAGCGTTTACATGGTCTCTTTTTAAAGCGGAATTAACTTTTATTCCGAATTAACTTGGTTTTATTCAAAATTAAAGCTCTCATGTAAACGCAGCAACTAACAGTCACCACAAAACATGACACATCAACTAAAGCCTACCTTAAGGCTGGCTTACATTGCACGATTTTGGTCTGTTTTAACAGTCGGCGACTAAATTTCCAAAATCGGGCGGAAATCTTGGGAGTTGTACTGAAATCGCAGCGCGCTCCCGTCATCTAAATCGTTTAGTGTAAGGTGCCAATCTTAGCGGTTTTAAGTCCGTCGGAGGCAGTCTTTTTCTAGTTTTGCCATTACGACAATATCAAACATGTTTGATATTATCGGAAGTCTTTTCAGTCGTGGCTCATGCAAATAGTGACGTGAACATTAAAAACCAATAGTAACCTTGCGCGAACATGAAACAGGAAGGGGCAAAAAAGGCGACAGCTGTAGCCTTTATGATTATTTGTTATTTCATTTCTTATAATTTATTAGTCGGTTGTTCTACGTGACAGAACAGCTCTATATCTGTTAGTGATGTCACACATCAAACAATGCTGCAGAAACGCGAAAAAATTACTTTCATATGAATAGGCTATCATGTGATTTCCTGTGAATGATGACGTGTAGCCTATTGCACGATGGAAATAATTTGAAGGAATCTAGCAGCAGTCTTGTAAATAGTGACCCACAGTCTTTGCAAAATCCTAATCTGAGACTGGCCTGTGACTAGACTGTGACTAAAAACTCAATGAATTGTCTTTAGATGTGAGAGGGTCTGAGACTGTAGTTTTTCAAAAATCTTTTCCAAATCTTTGCAAAGTCTGGCAATGTAAGGTAGGCTTTACAATGACAGACTTTGCAAAGATTTGGAAAAGATTTTTGAAAGACTACAGTCTCAGACCCTCTCACATCTAAAGACAATTCATTAAATTTTTAGTCACAGTCTAGTCACAGGCCAGTCTCAGATTAGGATTTTGCAAAGACTGTGGGTCACTATTTACAAGACTAGATTTTTTGCTGCTAGATTCCTTCAAATTATTTCCATCGTGCACTAGGCTACACGTCATCATCAACAGGAACTCACATGATAGCCTACTCATATCAAAGTATTTTTTTCGCGTTTCTGCAGCATTGTGTGATGTGTGACATCACTAACAGATATAGAGTTGTTCTGTCACGTAGAATAGCCGACTAATAAATTATAAGAAATGAAATGACAAATAATCATATAGATTACAGCTGTCGCCTATCTTGCCCCTCCCTGTTTCGTATTCGGCCGAACTCACTATTGGTTTTTAATGTTCACGTCACTATTTGCATGAGCCACGACTGAAAAGACTTCCGATATTATCAAACATGTTTGATATTGTCGTAACGGCAAAACTAGAGAAAGACTGACTCCGACGGACTTAAAACCGCTAAGATTGGCACCTACACTAAACGATTTAGATGACGGGAGCGCGCCGAGATTCTAGTACAACTCCCAAGATTTCAGCCCGATTTTGGAAATTTAGTCGCCGACTGTTAAAACAGACCAAAATCGTGCAGTTTAGGTCAGCCTTTAGACCTTACTCTGCTGCTATATGAAAAGGGTGGTGGTGGCGTAGCGGTTAGGGAACCTGGCTAGTATGCTAGTAGCCTAGAAATTGTAGGTTTGAATCCTGGCTACCATTGTGCCCTTGAGCAAGGCACTTAAAGGGATATTCCGCCATTTTTGGAAATACGCTCATTTTCCACCTCCCCTCGAGCAAAACAATCGATATTTACCTTGTTCCCGTTCATCCAGCCATTCTGTGAGTCTGGCGATACAACTTTTAGCTTCAGCCTAGCATAGATCATTGAATCGGATTAGACCATTAGCTTCTCGCCTGCTAGCTTCATGTTTAAAAGTGACTAAGATTTCTGGTAATTTTCCCATTTAAAACGTGTCTCCTCTCAAGTTAGAAAGTGCAATAAGACCAACTCAAAATGAAACCTGGCGTTTTTCTAGGCTGATTTGACATGGAACTACACTCTCATCTGGCGTAATAATCAAGGCAACTTGCAAACGTACCATAGGCGCAGTGATATCTTACGCAGCATCTGAAAATAGTCCCCATAGACAACAAGCAGTAGTAGTGCCAGTAGCTGCAAGTTGCCTTGATTATTACGCCAGATGAGAGTGTAGTTCCATGTCAAATCAGCCTAGAAAAACGGCAGGTTTCATTTTCAGTTGGTCTTATTGCACTTTCTAACTTGAGAGGAGACACGTTTTAAATGGGAAAATTACCAGAAGTCTTAGTCACTTTTAAACATGAAGCTAGCAGGCGAGAAGCTAATGGTCTAATCCGATTCAAGGATCTATGCTAGGCTGAAGCTAAAAGTTGTATCGCCAGACTCACAGAATGGCTGGATGAACGGGAACAAGGTAAATATCGATTGTTTTGCTCGAGGGAAGGTGGAAAATGAGCGTATTTCCAAAAATGGCGGAATATCCCTTTAACCCCGCATTGCTCTAGGGGAGACTGCAGGCATGCAAACTGGTCAGGGGTGAAAAAGGTGAGAAGAGTGTGCGACTCCTCTCCGAACCTGGAGACCAACCAATAAAGTTTTGTGAACTGTCTTCATATTACATGTTAAACTGTAGGCTACCTGTAGGCACAGACTAGGCTACTGATCAGGGTAACTCGACAATCAAATGTAAATTTACGTTACGTATGGCTTACGAACGCGTAATGATCCGTGTAGAACTGAAACTTGTCGCAAGTCACACACATAACTCAAACGGTTACGTACGTTACGTGTGGTCTGAAGCAGTCGCAACTTTTTTAGCTACGTTACGAAGGCATGGTTGACCGCCAACTGAAGCGTATGGCCGGCACAACAATGTGATACTACCCCATGTTTCTCCTCTTGGATGTGAAGAGCTGCAACAACATTGGCTGCGTTAACATGTACAATTGCCAGTACATTATCTCGGAGGGAGAAATCAAATTTATCTGCCACCATCTCAACCCAAGAGGCAATATTTTCAGCAGTGTGGCGCTCCTCATCGCCATTGTAGTTAAGCTAAACGAGGTCAGCTCCAAATTTTCATTTAGAAAATGACAGGTGACACCTAAATATGCCTCAGTGGCCACACTGGTCCAAGCATCAGTTGTAAGTGATAGTTTGGAAATGCTTTTTTTTAGTTCACTTTTCACTTTGTCCATGGTAGCCATATACTTCTTCTCCATTAAAGGAATACGCCACCCAAAAATGAAATTAAGCTAGTCTCGGTCACCCCCAGAGTTAGAACAGTGAAAAAAACCCGGTTAAAATCCGTCCGGGCATTCTCCTGCTTTGGGAGCAGCGATGTTAGCTTTAGCTTAGAACAGTTGCTGTAGTTGAAGGGTGTCAGTGAGCACGTCCTCCAAAAAGTGACCGAGACGTCTACATTTTTTTCTAAATATATCTTGGGAGCCGTGTGTTCAAAACGAGTACAAATCATAATGCAAAATCGAACGAGACTATTACCTGGGCAGATCTTTACTTGGAACTATTTTCAGCCTCATCGCCGACGAAGCACCGCTAGCTAGGCGCAAAGTTCTCACGTAGCACCACTTGTGAAGTTCCAGTCGAAGCTAGTTGGGAGTTTACAAGACTGCTACGTGAGAACTTTGCGCCTAGCTAGCGGTGCTTCGTCGGCGATGAGGCTGAAAATAGTTCCAAGTAAAGATCTGCCCAGGTAATAGTCTCGTTCGATTTTGCATTATGATTTGTACTCGTTTTGAACACACGGCTCCCAAAATATATTTAGAAAAAAATGTAGACGTCTCGGTCACTTTTTGGAGGACGTGCTCACTGACACCCTTCATCTACAGCAACTGTTCTAAGCTAAAGCTAACATCGCTGCTCCCAAAGCAGGAGAATGCCCGGACGGATTTTAACCGGGTTTTTTTCACTGTTCTAACTCTGGGGGTGACCGAGACTAGCTTAATTTCATTTTTGGGTGGCGTATTCCTTTAAGTCATTGAGGTGGCGCCTGGATGGAAGGGTGTATCCTGAATGGAAAGTGTGCATCATCTCACGGAAGCCTTCACCTTCAACAATCACAAGGGGCCTCGTGTCCTTGACGATCATTGAGATGATGCTCTCCGTGTACACACTGGCCTCCTGGGGTGTACAAGGTGCCTGGTTATTTTTATGACAAAATTCCAGCTTTGCTTACTCCTGTAAAGGCTCAAAACATAAAGCACATGAATATTCACGGCAGCAAATCAGATACATAGCATAGTCAACATCATTGTTGTTGTTATTATGTTTTTTTTTAAAAAAAGAAAAAAAAACAGTAGGCTATACTCAAACGCTCAACTTCAAAAACTATTTATGTCATAAAAATGTACAACTTGTAATGCATGTTTAAGCCTGCTACTTGAGATTGCAACTAGATTGTGGGACTTCGAGTCAAGGCTGGCTTACATTGCACGATTTTGGTCTGTTATAACAATCGGCGACTACATTTCCAAAATCTTGGGAGTTGTACTAGAATCGCGGCGCGCTCCCGTCATCTAAGTCGTTTAAGGCTGGCTTACATTGCACGATTTTGGTCTGTTTTAACAGTCGGTGACTACTTTTCCAAAATCGGGCGGAAATCTTGCCAGTTGTACTAGAATCTCGGCGCGCTCCCGTCATCTAAATTGTTTAGTGTAAGGTGCCAATCTTAGCGGTTTTAAGTCCGTCGGAGTCAATCTTTTTCTAGTTTTGCCGTTACGACAATATCAAATATGTTTGATATTATCGTAAGTCTTTTCAGTCGTGGCTCATGCAAATAGTGACGTGAACATTAAAAACCAATAGTGACCTCGGTCGACGAACACGAAAACGGAAGGGGCAAAATAGGCGACAGCTGTAGCCTGTATGATTATTTGTTATTTCATTTCTTATAATTTATTAGTCGGCTATTCTACGTGACAGAACAACTCTGTATCTGTTAGTGATGGCACACTATCAAACAATGCTGCAGAAACGCGAAAAAATTACTTTGATTCAGAGATGGGGGACTCGAGTCTAATGACTTGACTCGAGTCAGACTTAAGTCGCCAGATTGAGGACTTGTGACTTGCTTGATCAACAGTGAGAGAAGACTTGACTTGACTTGGACTTGCTACTCATGACTTGAGACTTGACTTAGACTTGCATGCAATGACTCGACAAGTCATTGCTGTCTTGGTTAATTGGTGAATAATAATAATAAAAACTATTTTCGATTGGATATTTCCTGTTGCATGTGGGCGAACCTGGCAACCTCTTTACTAGGTGCTAGGTGACGCGCCCGCCATCTACAGTAGAGCGGTCGGGGTTTAGGAGATGGAAACTGTTACCAGTTCTGCTGCTACTGCAGCAGACAGTGTTCCCAAAATCATAACATTTGGATTTAAAGACTATTCAACTCAACAAAAGAAACGATTCGCCGAGTGCAAGGTGTGCAGCGCAAAAATATCCGACACATCCAGCACCACGTCAAATTTGATCCGCCATTTCCGACTACACAAAGAAAAGTAAGAAATGTCTCTAGCTAATTTCACATTATTTTTAATCTAACGTCAGCTGGCAACTAACATCCCATCTCCATCAGTAAAACGTGACAAGAGCTTAGCCTACTGTTTGCATCACATTAAGTTTTATCATGTTGACTTAGTTTCACATTGATCCCGCCTATCAAATAACAGATAATTTGACTGAAATACGGTAGCCTATCTGAAATTGCCAGATTGATTCACTTGGCAGATCAGGTCTTGTGCTAGTAGTTGCTAGTCCAATCTATTAGAAAATCACTGAGTGCGCAAACCTCCTCCAAGCGAACACATCACCTCCTCTTGCATCCATCCATAACTTTTTGAGTTATCTTGCGAACAAACAAACATATAGACAAACCAACAAACCCCGATAAAAACATAACCTCCTTGGTGAAGATAAAAACTTCGAAACGGTCTTTGTCCTGACGCACATAATTGTTGACATTCTCGATAATGTCGAGGGGAAGCTGAGACAAATCATGCATGACTGCAAGTAGGTTCTTTGCGTTGGATGAGAGTAGGCTAGGCTACAGATGTGATGGATGTTACATCTATACTCTCACCATGGACGTTAGGAAATATCTAGGCCTATACATTCTTAAAAATGGAGTGGGAGCATAAATGCATTGAATAGGCCTATGAGCCTATGTTGCACTAACTGGTTTTCAGTTTTGTGCTATCATTGAATGGTGATTTAATACTTTTCACTCATGTGGCTGTAAAATAGGCTACTTGTATTTGTCGTTAGGGAATGTATAGGCCTATTAAAAATGCATTTGAGCATGAAAAAAGGCCTATATATGTTATATACATTTAATTCTTATTCAGAATTATTTTGTAGCTTCTCTCATGTCAGATGTGCGAAAGTGCGCAGCCACATTTGGCCCTCTGATGGTGATGATAAAAAATTGTGGCCCTCTTAGTCATGAAAGTTGCCCATCCCTGGTCTACCACATCAATGTAGCTGTTAGTTTGTTAGCGCTAGCTTATTTTTGTTAAATCCTATACATATAAAGTATAACAGCCAAACAACATGCACAAACCCTATTACTGTAAATGTATGTATAAGTATATGAGAGATGTATGACATAAATGAGAAATGGGCCACTTTCAAGAGTAAATCGTAGTATATAGCCTAACATAGAAGTGTCTCCATTTC
This sequence comes from Sardina pilchardus, assembly GCF_963854185.1. NCBI lineage: Eukaryota > Metazoa > Chordata > Actinopteri > Clupeiformes > Clupeidae > Sardina > Sardina pilchardus. The sequence goes on along the minus strand of NC_085010.1, from coordinate 6,850,291 downwards.
ATTTCCGTATGGTATTTATTAATGGAATATTATGCAATGAAAACATGAGCTGAACACACATACCGTACACACACACTCACTCTCTCTCTCTCTCTCTCTCACACTCACACACACACACACACACACACACACACACACACACACACACCCTCTCTCTCTCTCTCTCACACTCACACACACACACACACACACACACACACACCCCACACACACACACACACACATTCACAACATAGAGTATGAGAGAGTGAGGCCTTTTTGAAGGAGTAGTGGACATAGAAGTTGTATTTGTTCAAGTTCATTCCTCCTTGCACTTCTTTGTCTTTTGTCTTTTGCAACACATAAAAAAGGACTGTCTTTTGCAACATATCGAAAAAATGGTTGTAAATAAATGGAAGTGGTTTGCTGCTGTTCCCATGATAAACTACCGTGTTGAGTACTCTGTCTGGTAATTATTGTTTGGTACACCAGGCCCTGTAGTCGTTCCTAGTACAGTAATTCTGATCCTGCTGGTCCTAGTGAGCATTTACAATTATTCTTTAGCCTTATATCCCCTTCTTCTATTTGTTAGCCCTTTTGTGTAAAGGAGGGTTACATAAAACTTAGGCTGCCGTCTCTTCAAGTTTTAAGACGGTTGTCTTCCAGCTTATTATATGACTTGACTTGTGACTTGCTTGACCTAAGCTATGACTTGACTTGACTTGACTCGACCTAAGCTATGACTTGACTTGACTTGACTCGACCCTCACAAAAACGACTTGGGACTTGCTTGAGACTTGAAGGTTAAGACTTGAGACTTGCATATGTGTGACTTACTCCCATCTCTGCTTTGATATGAGTAGCCTATCATGTGAGTTCCTGTTGATGATGACGTATACAGGGATTAAAGCAAAAAAAAATCCTGAGCCTGAACTTTTTTAGACTCGTGCATGCGACTCTATACGACACTATGTTGGTCGATCGATTGGAAACCAGTTTACTTTTTGGAGTGTTTGCACACGACACGGGCCTTGTTTGTGATGTTGGACCCCAAGAAAGGCCAAAAGGTGGCAATAGTAGTCCAACACACTACAATATGCTACATGTAGCATTTAGGATTTCTTTTTATATCGAGTTTTGCTGCTAATCTTTGTCTTTGACAGGTTACAAATTGACCTACAATCATAAGGTGTCATGTTGTCAGGATATGTGAAATTGGAAGGCAGGCATTTGAAGAATAAGTCTTAGTTGCAACCATTTAGGTTAAGGTATTCAAAAAAAGACACTGATTCTCTTTCTAAAGAGTAATAACAGTGTTTCCCACAGATTAGAAGGCAATGTGTGGTGGTCGCCTCATGTCTGACTTTTTATCACTTTGCTTTCATATAATGTGAATTTATTTATTTAATGATTTTTTAACAAGATGTAAAGCACACACACACACACACACACACACACACACACACACACACACACACACACACACACACACACACACACACACACACACACACACACACACACACACACACACGTGTAATGATTTATACATTCTGTATATTGACATTTCTGATATTCATAACAGCAAACTTTATGCAGCTTGTAGCCTGCTATTCATATTACAACTCCACCTCTTAAATTCAGCTGTTTGATTGAAGCCTCAAAATATTGTAAACAATGTAGCATAGTTGGCTAGTTTATCATACTCTAGCTGGTTGAACTGTTCAGTGTCCCCACGTGTGTTTAAGTTTAAAGGCTGGCTTACATTGCACGATTTTGGTCTGTTTTAACAGTCGGCGATTAAATTTCCACAATCGGGCGGAAATCTTGGGAGTTGTACTGAAATCGCAGCGCGCTCCCGTCATCTAAATCGTTTAGTGTAAGGTGCCAATCTTAGCTGTTTTAAGTCCGTCGGAGTCAGTCTTTTTCTAGTTTTGCCGTTACGACAATATCAAACATGTTTGATATTATCGGAAGTCTTTTCAGTCGTGGCTCATGCAAATAGTGACGTGAACATTAAAAACCAATAGGCCTAGTAACCTTGCGCGAACATGAAACAGGAAGGGGCAAAATAGGCGACAGCTGTAGCCTTTATGATTATTTGTTATTTCATTTCTTATAATTTATTAGTCGGCTGTTCTACGTGACAGAACAACTCTATATCTGTTAGTGATGTCACACATCAAACAATGCTGCAGAAACGCGAAAAAATTACTTTGATATGAGTAGGCTATCATGTGATTTCCTGTGAATGATGACGTGTAGCCTATTGCACGATGGAAATAATTTGAAGGAATCTAGCAGCAGTCTTGTAAATAGTGACCCACAGTCTTTGCAAAATCCTAATCTGAGACTGGCCTGTGACTAAAAACTCAATGAATTGTCTCTAGATGTGAGAGGGTCTGAGACTGTAGTTTTTCAAAAATCTTTTCCAAATCTTTGCAAAGTCTGGCAATGTAAGGTAGGCTTAAGGTAAGCTCATACTTTTTCTCCTTGGGACAGGCCCTTTAAATCTTGGAGTTGAAAAGCATTGGTATTGAGTTAGTTGGTCAGTCAACTTGAATGCAGAGTTTTAATCATGTGTGCAGCATAGCCTACTAATGATGCTAACCGTATTTAACAATAATTCAGCTAGTCGTCTTCTGTGCGTCATTGTGTTCACGATTGTGAATGTTTTGTTTGGATTAAATGTGCATGTCGAGGGGCGGGTGTCCATTTAGTGTGCGCACGAGAGCGGGCCAAGGAGAATTCGTTTACTTACGGTTTGGTAAAGTTGGACGCATAGTCTACAAAATTTGCGGAAGAACTTATGCTTCCACCCACTGCGTCAGGTGCATTAGTGCGAACGCGCTTCCATGGATGATCTCGTTATGGAGACAGACGCGGTGTGCGCGAAGGGGAGTCTGTGTCTGTGTGTGTGTGTGTGAGTGTGTATTAATATAAAGGGTGCGTGACGCGTGAGTGACAGAGAGATAGAGCAGGGAAAGGAAATTCAGCTTAACGAATGCTGCGTGTTTTTCAATAGCGAATGCTGCGTGTTTTTCAATAGCGTTAACAAATTAATAATATTTTAAAAAATCAACGCAGTCAATGGCCGCACGCCGGAATTCCGGCACGGTGCCGGAAAACTTTAATCCCTGCGTATAGCCTAGTGCATGATGGAAATAATTTGAAGGAATCTAGCAGCAGTCTTGTAAATAGTGATCACAGTCTTTGCAAAATCCTAATCTGAGACTGGCCTGTGACTAGTCTGTGATTAAAAACTCAATGAATTGTCTTTAGATGTGAGAGGGTCTGAGACTGTAGTCTTTCAAAAATCTTTTCCAAATCTTTGCAAAGTCTGGCAATGTAAGGTAGGCTTTAGTGTAATGTGCCAATCTTAGCAGTTTTAAGTCCTGTTGATGATGACGTGTAGTCTATTGCAAGATGGAAATAATTTGAAGGAATCTAGCAGCAGTAATAAATAGTGACCCACAGTCTTTGCAAAATCCTAATCTGAGACTGGCCTGTGACTAGACTGTGACGAGGAACTCAATGAATTGTCTTTAGATGTGAGAGGGTCTGAGACTGTAGTCTTTCAAAAATCTTTTCCAAATCTTTGCAAAGTCTGTCAATGTAAAGTAGGCTTTAACTGCTAGATTCTAACTACATAATGACAGAAGTTCTCTTATCACCAGAGTATAAAATCCAGTATTAGCAAACAGATAATAAACATGTCGAGACTGGTCGCACTAACAGCTTTAAACTAGGGACCTTTCTAGAGGTAATTAAAAGACGTCTCTATTGAACGGAATCATACTGGACACTTTCACACTGGACAGGACTCAACAACTCAAGTCTAACGTAGCTATTCAATGAGTAGCTATTCAATGCGGTTTAAGCCTACCTTACATTGCCAGACTTTGCAAAGATTTGGAAAAGATTTTCGAAAAACTACAGTCTCAGACCCTCTCACATCTAGAGACAATTCATTGAGTTTTTAGTCACAGGCCAGTCTCAGATTAGGATTTTGCAAAGACTGTGGGTCACTATTTACAAGACTGCTGCTAGATTCCTTCAAATTATTTCCATCGTGCAATAGGCTACACGTCATCATTCACAGGAAATCACATGATAGCCTACTCATATCAAAGTATTTTTTTCGCGTTTCTGCAGCATTGTTTGATGTGTGACATCACTAACAGATATAGAGTTGTTCTGTCACGTAGAACAGCCGACTAATAAATTATAAGAAATGAAATAACAAATAATCATAAAGGCTACAGCTGTCGCCTATTTTGCCCCTTCCTGTTTCATGTTCGCGCAAGGTTACTATTGGTTTTTAATGTTCACGTCACTATTTGCATGAGCCACGACTGAAAAGACTTCCGATAATATCAAACATGTTTGATATTGTCGTAACGGCAAAACTAGAAAAAGACTGCCTCCGACGGACTTAAAACCGCTAAGATTGGCACCTTACACTAAACGATTTAGATGACAGGAGCGCGCTGCGATTTCAGTACAACTCCCAAGATTTTGGAAATTTAGTCGCCGACTGTTAAAACAGACCAAAATCGTGCAATGTAAGCCAGCCTTTACTAGCCTACTGCTACTGCTTGATAAATAAAAATGTCAAGGTGGAAATAAACAGAATTTACGTTGTTTTGCCATCCTGAAACAGAGCTCCAGGGTGTTTCCTTTTCAGGTGTTCGTGCTTTGCTGAGGTGCTGCTATGGTAAGCCAAATTTAATTTGCACAGTCTGCAAACGGTTACATGCTGCCACTCAGACATGCCACCACTACGACATGCTTCCATTTAGACATGCCTCTATTTCGACATGCTGCTATTTAGACATGCTGCCAATCCGACACATTTTAGTACCCCCATTCCGACAGTTTACAAATCCTATTTTTTTCCAATTCAATTTAACGGACCCTATGAGCCAGACGGACGCAAAGTGTGTCAAAAAACACACCCATTCTTCTCTGTTACATTACTCCGCGATTAGTAGTCACAGCGAGATGCGACCTATATTGCACGAAAGAGCAGAACTGGGGCTTTCCAACGAGACTAGACACGTGTCTGTACGATCAAGTATGAAAATAAAATAAAATCATGAACTTAAATCAAAGTACAGTGAGTCCAATATGTATTTGATCCCTTGCTGATTTTGCTGGTTTGCCCACTAATAAAGACATGATCAGTCTATAAATTTATGATAATATGTATTAAAACATGGAGAGACAAAATATCAAAAAGAAATTCCAGAAAATAACTTTAAAGAATATATTTTAATTAATTTGTATATCATTGAGGGAAATAAGTATTTGATCCCTCTGGCCAAACACACTCAATACTTAGTGGCAAAGCCTTTGTTTGCAAGCACAGCAGTGAGACGTTTTTTGTAGTTAACCACAAGTTTAGCACACACACCAGGTGGAATTTTGGCCCACTCTTCTTTGCAGATCCTCTCTAAGTCATGAAGGTTGGTGGGCTGTCGCCTGGCCACTCTGACCTTCAGCTCCCTCCATAGATTTTCGATCGGATTGAGGTCCGGTGACTGGCTGGGCCATTCCATGACCTTGATGTGATGTTTCTTGAGCCAATCTTTTGTTGCCTTTGCTGTGTGCTTCGGGTCATTATCATGTTGGAAGACCCAACCACGGCCAATTTTCAGCTTCCTGGCAGAGGGGAGGAGGTTGTCCTTCAGGATTGTACGGTACATGGCTCCATCCATCTTCCCAGTGATGCGGTGAAGTAGACCTGTACCCTTGGCGGAGAAACACCCCCAAAACATTATGCTTCCACCTCCATGCTTGACGGTGGGCACAGTGTTCCTGGGGTCATAAGCAGCATTTTTTTTCCTCCACACATGACGGGTAGAATTGAGGCCAAAAAGCTCAATTTTGGTCTCGTCCGACCACATAACTTTCTCCCAATAACTTGGTTCATCTTTCAGGTGATCATTGGCGTACTTAAGGCGCGCGTCCACATGTGCCTTCTTGAGAAGGGGCACCTTTCGGGCACTGCGGGATGTTAACCCATTGCTGCGCAAAGTGTTGCCTATTGTTTCCTTGCAAACTGTGGTCCCAGCTGCCTTCAGGTCATTTGCCAACTCCTGCCGAGTGGTTGTAGGATGATTTTTGACCGTTCTCAGAATCATTGCTACCCCACGAGGTGGAATCTTCTTAGGAGCGCCGGACCGAGGTCTGTTGATGATCATGTTATGCTTTTTAAATTTTCTTACAATTGCACCAATTGTTGTTACCTTCAAATCCAACACCTTGCTAATCTTTTTGTACCCCATTCCAGCTTTGTGGAGATCAACAATCCTGACTCTGAGGTCCTGAGACAGCTCTTTGGTCTTCCCCATGGTGAACAGTTTGGAATCTGTCTGATTGTCTGATTCTGTGAACAGGTGTTTTTCACACGAGTGATTAGTGAGAACAGGTGGCTTCAGTTCAGGTAACAAGTCGATTGGGAGTGTCTACCTGGTCTGTAAAAGCCAGAACTCCTAATGAATACTAAGGGATCAAATACTTATTTCCCTCAATGAAATACAAATAAATTAATATATATTCCTTAGGTTCATTTTCTGGATTTTTTTTTTAATATTCTGTCTCTCCATGTTTTAATACATATTATCATGAATGTATAGACTGATCATGTCTTTATTAGTGGGCAAACCGGCAAAATCAGCAAGGGATCAAATACATATTGGACTCACTGTATATCATATTTACAGTCTATATTGCTCTGCGTTCACCCACGCAGCCACTGCTCTCGCTTGGATTACTCCGGGACCAGGCATCGCAGACATGACACGCATATCAAATGAAAGAGGAGAAACAGAGCTTTCCATCGATACCAAACACATCGATCCTTTTGTGTTATGAAAACAGAAGAAGTGACAAACAAATAAGAATGTCATATAGCTTCGGCTATCGCTACTTTCGTTTGATTTACTCGTGAAACCGTGGTCAAAAATATATGGCTTGCATGACAGATAAAAGAGGAGAGCTAGACCTATCCACAGATACCAAATGCAACCTTCTAGGCCATAAAACAGACGAAGTGGCAGCAAAATAATAACTGTAACATTAAAAGGCTATTAATTACCTCATGTCGGAATGGCACGTTGTTTGAAAAAGAAGTTAAATACCGCCACTGCGACCATGAAAAAAAAAAATGTCGGAGTGGTGGGACTTTTTCCCATAAGGAGACATGCCTCCACTACGACAATTGGACGTCAACGTCGGAGTGTTGGTATGTCGGAATGAACGGCGGATACCTCTGCAAACAACTACATTGTTTGTAGCGTTAAGGTAAAAAAATTCCCACACCTTAGAAGACCGTATTCGTGTTTTTTTTTTTAGCCAGATGCTCCTCACTGCTTCCACTGCTTGCCGCTGCCATCTTTCTGAATTCTTCCTAATCTATTGATTGATTGAGACTACATGCGAATGGCGACTAGCGCTCTGATGCATATTTACTGTCGCTATTGAACTGGAGTGAAAGTACATCTAGTAAGTTAGGGGTACTCAATTAGAAACTCGAGAGGTCCACTTCTGGAACAGTGCATTTCCAAAATTAGAAAAAAAGTAGGCTAAATAAAAAGGCAGTAAATAAAAGGTTTGTGGATAATTCTGCTCTAATTGAACATGCTTCGTTTCATAATGACGTTTCAAGTTTCCACTTTTGACAAGTCTCATTACCTCCGCCAAGGAGGTTATGTTTTCATGGGGGTTTGTCTGTCTATCTGTTTGTTTGTTAGCAAGGTAACGCAAAAAGGGTATGAATGGATTTGTACTGTAATGACCTAAGGAAGAAACAATTACATTTTGAGAGTGATCAGGATCACCATTTGGAATCTAGGAGGTGCTTGGCGAAGGTCTGCGCTCTCGGAGTGCGAGATTAAACACATTGGTTTCGTGCTCCCCACAGGCAGCAATATTTGCCATATTTGACTCCACTCTGTCTAAACTCACGATTTTCGGAATCCAACTTTCGCTTTTTGTAAATTTTGGAGCACACCATGATATTTGCTTGGCTTGCTATAGAAACATATAGGCTACTGCTCGTAAATCGTTGTAGGCTAGCTTTCTGATGTCCTGTGTGAGAGCCCAATGGAACCGATCGATAGGCCACTCGCAGTTACAATGAGTTGTCATGTAGGCTATTCAACCACTGATGGGACATTAGGATTGGGCGCGAGGCGAGCTATATTAGATGAGGGATCGGAAACACGGGTAGAAATCTCAACCCAATGAAATCTCGCTTGGATTGCTCGGTCCGGATATCTCTACGTTTGGGTCCGGATCCGGACCGGAGTCCGCCTATTGAGTACCCCTGTAGTAGGTTGTTAGGAACGGGAACTTGAACAAAAAAACGGTAACACATCGACGCAAATTATTTACGTCGACTAATCTATTAAGTCGAATACGTTGACTAACCGACCCAGCTCTAGTTGCACTGGCATTTTCTGTCACTGTGAAGCTGTGAATTGAATTGAAGACACTGACATATTTTTCCTTGAACTCCACTGCAGCAGGGAGCCAGTGTGAACCAGGCCCCTTCACATCAGTGTTGAAGGGAATGAAGATGGTGTCAAAATGTAAAGCCTTGTGTGCTGAACACTGCAAAACTGGGCCAGATTTGGAAACTGCGGCCATTTAATGAGTAAAGGTGGGCATACAGAGAACAGAGTCTGACACCTTACATTCATTAATGTAACTGGTAATGGCCTGCTCAATAGCTTCTCCCTCAAGCCAAGTCTTTGGAGCTAGACATTGGCTTCTGGAAGCTACTGTTGACCAGTTTGGCTCATTGAGGTCTGTATCCATCCAAGGTGCAAAAGTGGCTATCCCCTAGCCTGGGTTTTCCCATACTGCCTTGCGCGGTGATTTCTTTCACGCTGCTAAGGCAGTCTGGAAACTAACGCCCACATTTTCGCCTGATGTTGGCGACCAATCACAGAACAGGCGAGAAAGCAAGACCATGATGAGCTATGCACAGACGCATTTGATAGACATCCGTGGCGCCCAATGAACGGATCTGGGCATTTTTTTCAAATGCGAGAAAATGAACGTCTGGTTGCCAGACCACATCTCATTTGAGACGTGGTAGGCGCTAGCCAGGCTAGCTATCCCCTGTAATGCTGTTGTTGATTCTGCACCTGCTGAATTGCCCTGCTGTGAGAAATCATGTGTTTTGTCCTTTTTTAAGACTACGGGAAATTGTGGCATGTAGATTTGACAGGATAGAGTCTGGGGCCTGGTTAACTGTGTAATCAAAATCTTTTGTCCTAGGTGTTTTCCTTCTAGATTTTGTCTCTTTCCCTCTACCCCTTTTGCGCATCATTGAGAGGCTGTATGTCCTTTTGCTGTCTAAACTAAGCCCAGTAACCATTTCCACCGCAAGTACGTGGAAACACTTCCCTGAACTAGGACAGGAACATTTTGTGCCATTTGAGGTGTTGTGAACCACATGAACTGATTCATTTAATGGACTTTTGACAACAAATACTCCCGCAGATGAATCCAGGCTCACAAGACCCATCTCTACCACCGTCTTTGCCTAAGAGCTCTGTGTCAATCGGTTGGCAGACGGCATGCCCATTTTGGATGGTTCCTGTCTGATTTCAGACCTGACCCTTTCTATTATGCTCTCCAAAGGTATGAATGAGGGCATCTTCACATCTTTTGGAGCAAGAGGCACCCCTTGCTTCATTGAGTAATTGCCCAACCCCAATCTGGCTCTTTAAAATTCAAAAAGAAAGTAAGACTGCATGTACATGTAGTATAAAGACAGGACCATACAGTCAACAGGAAGTTCCCTCCAGTCAGTTTGTGTTTTGATCATTTTGTTCATTGCCTCGCTTATGTTATTATTGGGACTCTTGTTTTTGAAAGCTTCAAACTGTCTGGTGTAGAATGAAGCCAAGTTCTCACACAAGTCCAGATTTAAATACTGATCAAAGTAATTCAGAAAACCCTCTGACCACCCAAGCCTAAACTTGGCAATTTGAGCCTCATTGTTTTTTTGCTGGCCGAATCTATCAGCATGCCTATTTGATCTGTGAGTACCTTTACATCGTCCCTTGTTCCCCCATGCTTTTGAACCCAATATTTGATGTCCCGCAACACGATTCCTGCAGTAGACCAAGCTGACATTAGGGAATGCCTTCGGCAAAGCTCAACAATGCCCTTTTCCCTGTCTACTACCAAAGGCACTTATTGCTAAGCTTCTTTGAGCCCATCCCAAGTTTTCCTAGGATGTCCTTCAGAAACATTTCATGATGATAAATCCAACTGGGAACACAGGGTCATTGGTTAAGGCAGTGTTTCTCATTACCACAACTGAAAGGTAAAAGTCACCCATCTCAAAAGTGGTGTCATAGGTTATAATTTACAGGCATGTGCTGCACATTTTCGGTAGAAGGTTCAGCTAAGGTTGACTGGTAGGTTTTCGATGGGAATTGGCCATGATCTCTCTGATGGATATTGGCGAATACCTGCTTTGTAGATGGAATGAAAACCCTCGCCATTTTTGCATTCCCATGCTTCATTGGCACATGCACCGTTTCATCCCCAGGTAGTGCACTAAGTACAAATTTTCAGCCAAATTATCGGGATCCATCAAAGTGTACACATGCTTTTTAAACGCTGCCGATCCGTTGTTGTACTCAGGCGTTCTGATATTTTAGTAGCGCTTCAGGACTTTCCCCCCGTATTTTTTTATGTTTTATTTTATTTTATTTTTTTTTACCCCTTTTGTTTCCAAACCATTTGGTCAAACCGAAAATCCATGCCAGATCGGCCTTCTTTCAAACATTTGTTAAGGTACACATCACCCCCCGTGGCTCCAAGGTTGGTTTGTGTAAAATGCTATCCTTAAACTTTTCAGCATCGCCCAGAATGGTCTCTGCCTCTGCCAGAGTAAACGCTGTGTCTTTATGCATGAAAGACATTTTACACCTTACCACTGAGACAAAATAAACGATAAATCGAAATGAAAAAATGAATTCAAAATATGAAGATATGAAATGTATTTTATTGCCCTACTGTAGGCTATATATGTAGCCTAATGATGTAATGGATGCAATAGATAATGTATAGCCCTATATAGGTGATACACTGCCTACTACCCCAAAAAGCCTTTAAAAAAAGACCGTTGTTGGATATTTACATGGTCACTTCACGCACGATAAAGACAAGCTCCTGCAGTTTGTGAAAGGGACGAATGAGGTAAGTCTATGCTGCAGGCGGTTTTAGGTTCTGGAGGGGGAAAAAATCAAATGTCAACACTTACTGTCATTGGACCATCAACTTGTTGTCTGTGCTACGTTGGCCAAATAACTGACCAATCACAAATGTTAAGGGTAGATGTGGTAGTGCGTCTTGAGCAAGGTGGTTCACACTCAGGAGGAGACAAGTACTAAGGTGTAAGATGGGATTTTATTGTCCTTTCCCAAATAAGGCCAATAATTGGCAATAAAGATAATAGAAAAATAAATAAATAAAAATAAATACTTTCAATAAAGGAAACAAAAAGATGACATAATAGTCAAAATCATAACAATAAATGAATTAAGCCGGCAATACAATTAACCTTATAGCAGGTCACAAAGGAGAACACACAGGACCCATGTCCTTTCACTTGCTGATGTAGAAAAAACCTTCTGGTGGCAAACTTTTCAAAGTTATTTATAAGCAGAGCCTCAGAAAAGATGTCGAGAATGAAGAAGGTAGGCTACACTTTGAAGCGAGGAAGAGACACACGTTAGACAGCATAGTAGGGACATATGTGGCAGCATAGCTTAGTAGGCTAGTGATTAAGTTACTATGGAAACATTCAGGGAAGGAACGTTAGAGCGTTTACATGGACATTAATTTTCCGAATATGGACCTTATTCTGAATATTGACAATATTCAGAATAAGGTGTTTAAATGAGTTATTAAAATAATACTCTGTTCATATTCCCGTTTACATGGCACGCAGCATAGGCTACTCTGATTAATGAAAGTTCTAACGTTCCTTCCCTGAATGTTTCATTATTATAGCCTAATCAAGAGACGCACTCAGATGTGTAGTCTACGTTGTACCTACTTCATTCTCAGAATTATCTGTTTATTGACATTCATATTTAGTCATTCAAAACCTTGTGCATTTAATTAACACAGCCGAAGGTAAAAGGTTGATTGTTACAACAGGCTAGCACATTTCCATCTGTTGTTAGACACACGATGCTGCAAAAAAGACATGCATCTCTACTGTGTATGGTCGGATTAATGGGACGTCGGACCAATGGTTCTCTTTTTTTTCGGACTAATGAGATGTCAGACTAATGGGATGTCGGACCAATGGTTCGTCCCCACGAAAGGGCTGGTAGCCTAATTGGTGCTTTCACCATAATGTAGGCTATAAAATCATCTACCTTGTCTGATTTGTGGAACTATTACCTACAACCCTTTGGAGGTGAATAAAGAATGTAATTGGGGAAGTTGATGTGAGCGATTGTATGGAGACTAGAGCTCATAGTGCTGTAGACGCCAGGCTGGCATTTCATTTAGCCTGGCTCGCTCTCGTGTTGAATTCCAAGGAGTCCAAACTTTCAAATGGTATATAACATTACTATGCCACATAGCAAAGTGATGCATACAATTGAGTTTGAATGGTGGGGGGAGGTGGTGGAGGGGGGTTACCGACCCGCCAGCGGGACGGGTGTGAATGAAGTGGTTGACAACATAGGTGTGGTCTCAGTGGGGCATTCCAGCCCCGCTTCCTCCACGAGGCCTTCCAGCTCCGCCTCCTCCATAAATGCCCGGCCTCCATAGAAGGGCCTTCCAGCTCCGCCTCACCTGAGGTGCCCTGCTCCTCACAGTTGAGGGTCAGGGTGAGGACAGTGTCCTCACTCGGCTTCCAACCTGTCCAAGTTTGATTAGAAAAAAGTAGGAATGAAGCTGAACTATAATGTATTATAAAAATTCAAAAAGGTAGATTATTTGACATAACCACACACAGGAATTTTAAGACCCGTATATTTCTTAGCTTGTATGCATTTACATATTTCTGAAACACAGGCCAAAATATGGGCTATAGGCTATTTTTCACATTGGACACAAGTTAATAACGTGATTTTGGTTGAGGTGTGAATAGCTAATAGCGATACAATGGGGGAAACAGGGAAACTTGGTACAACAGACACCGGATATGGGACTGGCATCTAAAAAAACCCCAAATGTATGCACTTGGTAACATAAATCAACAGGGTTATTTGTTGAACATGGCTAAAATTCTTCTATAATCTTTCTACATAACAAAAAATAGTTATATTTTCAGCAACAACGCATAATATTTATATAGCACCTTTCACAACACTCAAAGCGCTTCATTCGCACATTGGAAGGGGAACCTCACTAACCATCACCAATACCATACACTTCCTTGAGTGTGCAATAACCTCCATTGTGACAACTGACATCATTAGCTTAGTTTGGCCCAATCACAGGAGTACTTGGGCCAACCTTATGATTTCAGTTGGAAAGTGTGCCATCATCTATATAACCTATATAACAACATTCGACAGTGTTGACATTTGTTGTATAAACTATAATAAATATTTGTATGATAATGATCAACAAACAACTGTAACGTGTATGGCGACTGGAAGAAATTTTACTGTACAGGTCACCTGCACAAATCAGCTCAAAGAATGCTGCCATTTTATTGAGATGATTAGTAGCCAGCTGGTCCAGCTCACATCTTGGGGTGAGGGTGGTAACTTTCCTTTTTTTTGAAGAAAGAGGAGTGGCTTGTAGCCCATGGCATACAGCTTCTCAAGCTGCAAAGACAAATAAAAATAGTATGTTATCAAAAAGGCTGAGTGTAATTTCTATATGAGGCAGGACTTTAACATTTTTGTAAGACCAAAACACATGGCAAAAAAACTCCTGCACATGATTTCATGTCATATTATATTAAGGTCCTAGCCTGGGTGTTCCCATACTGCCTTGCGCGGTGATTTCAATCCCGCTGCTAAGCCAGTCTGGAAACTAACGCCCAAATGTTCGCCTGATGTTGGCGAACCAATCACAGAACATCCGAGAAGTTTCCATTGCTTCTTGCGTCTACATTCGACGCCAAAGGATTTACACTGATGTCAATGGCAGCCCTTAGCGTTGCATACGAACGAGTTGGGTGAGCTATGCGCATTTGATAGACATCCGTGGCGCCCAATGAACAGATCTGGGCATTTTTTCAAATACGAGAAAATGAACGTCTGGTTGCCAGACCACGTCTCATTTGAGAAGTGGTAGGCGTTAGCCAGGCTATTAAGGTCCTTTAATTGGCAGAATTGTAATGCACTCATGACCAGCAAAAGCAAAATTACTCATCCTCTAAAGAGAATGTTCTATTTAGTCAAATTTACTGGGCAAGCTCTGGCTTGAATTTGATGTAATAATTATTAACAGATTAGGTTAACTTTTAAAATGGTTAAAACAGCTCAACATTGACTTTTGAAATGGTTAAAACTGGTTGTTAGCTAGGCAATCAAACGTGAGACTTTGGTTGTCAAAACCAACAAAATCTGGTTGGCACTTGTAAGAATTTGGTAGCCAAGGACCCTGCAGATGTACTGCATAGATTTTTTCCATCCACCTTTCATATTTACCATCATAATGAATAGTTTACACTGAAAATCAACAGGATTCCGGCATACATCTAGTGACAGTGTGTCTTCAGCTGTGCTTCATAGGTGCCATTCATTACAGACCAGGTTTTTTTTTATCAATGGCGTAATGCTTTTTAGATTGTGTAAGATAGCTTTTTAGATAAAACACTAGACCACACCTTATGACATTAATTGCCAGACCCCTGGACGCATTGTTTAATAAAAGAGAAGTGCATGGCGAAAAATTAGAATGTAAGATAATAAGCTTTGCATTGTGATAATAAAACGCTTAGCGCTGCGTGTCCGATCATCAAAATAGGGCCCTATATCAAATCTAGAGGATACAGAATTTTGTCAAGTACACATTACAGGCATGTTCTTTACTTTGGCGGACCAAAGCCTACACTGTAGGCCTGGGCCCGTATTCACAAAGCATTTTATCTTACCACTAAGAGTACTCCTAAATCGCGCTAGAAGATTTTAGTTAGGAGTTTTCCCTTAAAAGTTATTCACAAAGCCTTTCAGACCTACTTTTAGTAAGGAGAAACGCCCACTCCTAAACTAAAAGTGAGTCTTCGTTGCTATGGTTGACGTCATTACTCATGCACGAGCTTGATGAAAGTGACCACCTTGATTGGCTGGTGATTATAACGCGGGAATGATGGCAAACCTCCCCTACAATGACGAGTTGAGTGACAGGTGTTAGGTCTTAGCTGGTGAGAATGCGTGCGCTACGTCGGGCTGTGAAGGATGGAAGATGATGAATAAATAGGCATATTCTTAATGAATAAAGAGTAAAGCAAGCCTAGGCTTAATGAAACACTATGGACTGGAGCAGTAGGCTATCTTTGCAACATGTTTTAAATTAATCTGTATGAAAACACGTAGCCTATATTTGCAAAGAGGAGAAGCGATTTAATTTAATTAGGCACAATGAGACGTTACATTTAGTTTACATGCAATGGTGGTTTTGGTTGTCGGTGGCATTATTGCATTTGCATCCTTAGTTGCAATGCACATTTATTCCCTTGCATGACAGCGACCTCCTGCACTGCACGGTCATTTCAAAACATCGCGACGTGAAATGCCACTAAAAGCGGGTTGTGAATAGGTCTTAGTGAGTTAGAAGTCCTCTCGAGTTATTTTACGCTGTCCTAGACTTAGGAGCTACTTTTAGGGTTAAAATGCTTTGTGAATAACTTTTAGTGAAAAAAATTAGGAGTCATAAAGTTAGGAGTGACACGCCCATTATTTTTAGGAGTTCCTCCTAAATTCGCCAGTTAGGAGCTACTTTTAGCCCTAAAATTCTTTGTGAATACGGGCCCTGTACTGTCTATAAGATTGTAAGAATGAGAGTTGTCGGAGAAATCTGCTAACGTTTTCGGAGTCCAGGGTTCCCACTCTAAGTGAAATGTAAAATTCCATGCCCCTCCCTGTCCCATCTGCTACAGCATGTCTCTTTTTCAGTGTGAGTGCTGCATCACTCTCTGCCAATAGGCGCGTTCAAGTTGGCTGCGCAGCACAAAAACTGCGCAGCACAAGATGCACGTGGTTAAAAATCTGTCCACGATGGTCTAGATGGGCGTGTTTTCGACTCGGCAGTCGGTATCACATGGCATCAACTTATCGCGGGAGCAAGGCGTGGCCAGGCGGCTGCTCCGCAAAAGAGCAGCCGGTCTGGAGGTACTGCGGAGAGCAGCGGAGCCTAGACCCTGCCTTCATGACGTCAGGTCTTTGCCCTAATTGGCTTTTACATCCCTGACGTGTGTGCAGGTGTTTAGATGCCTCCCCATATCCACAAGAGTCCGTGCGGGTCCGTGCCTCGTGATTCGTCACATGGTCAAGTCTAGCCAAGTCTACACTACGGGAAGTAGAGCGTGTACAACTTCATAGCAGCGTTTGCATCCCCGCCCCTGCTGCCACCGGCAGCTCTCGTTGCTGCAAAAGGTCATTTAGAGTTGAACTTGAACACGGCTATTGTGTCTTCTTTTTCTTGGGCTACTTATATTGTGTAGAAATCACAATTTTATAGGCCTGCTGGTCTAGGTTAAGCCTAGGCTACGTATTTCAGATGAACAGCAGGCTAGTAAGGAAATGTGCTTAAAGTTAAACTACACTTTTAACAGAAGTTCCTAAATTCCTAATTCATTTTGTCACGGTTTGGGGTTTGGTTTTTGGGTTTTGTTTTTTGTACTTTTAGTTTGTAGTGTCTTGTGTCTTCCTGTTTGCTTTGTTTACTTCCTGTGTTCTGTTCCATGTGCTCCTTAGTTTACCCTCCATGTGCTCTGGTTTGTTCTTGTCTCCGCCCCTCACCTGTGTCCAATTATTAGTCACTTGTTAAGTTCACCTGTGTCTTGTTACCCCTTGTTAGTGCTGTATTTAAGGTCTCGGTTTTGTTTGGTTCTTTGCTTGGTCATTGTTGGATTGTCACTGTTGTTGTGTTCTCTAAAGCCTACCTTACATTGCCAGACTTTGCAAAGATTTGGAAAAGATTTTTGAAAGACTACAGTCTCAGACCCTCTCACATCTAAAGACAATTCATTGAGTTTTTAGTCACAGACTAGTCACAGGCCAGTCTCAGATTAGGATTTTGCAAAGACGGTGGTCACTATTTACAAGACTGCTGCTAGATTCCTTCAAATTATTTCCATCGTGCACTAGGCTATACGTCATCATCAACAGGAACTCACATGATAGGCTACTCATATCAAAGTATTTTTTTCGCGTTTCTGCAGCATTGTTTGATAGTGTGACATCACTAACAGATATAGAGTTGTTCTGTCACGTAGAATAGCCGACTATTAAATTATAAGAAATGAAATAACAAATAATCATACAGGCTACAGCTGTCGCCTATTTTGCCCCTTCCGTTTTCGTGTTCGTCGACCGAGGTCACTATTGGTTTTTAATGTTCACGTCACTATTTGCATGAGCCACGACTGAAAAGACTTACGATAATATCAAACATGTTTGATATTGTCGTAACGGCAAAACTAGAAAAAGACTGACTCCGACAGACTTAAAACCTCTAAGATTGGCACCTTACACTAAACGATTTAGATGACGGGAGCGCGCCGAGATTCTAGTACAACTGGCAAGATTTCCGCCCGATTTTGGAAAAGTAGTCGGCGACTGTTAAAACAGACCAAAATCGTGCAATGTAAGCCAGCCTTAAGTGAAGTCAAGTTGAAGCAAAGTTGGAGTCCTGCCTCGCATTTGGGTCTTGTCTGTGTCGCAACCCTGAGAAATTTGACATGAAAGGGGAAAACACATGCTCAATTTAAGTCAGTTTTTCATTAAGGATTGACCTGGACCTCTACTTGGACCTGGTTTTTGATTTTGTACCACCGTGTGTTTGAGTTTAACACACCTGGGGGGTATTCCATCAAGTGAGCTAACCGTAAATCACAGCTAACTTTGATAAGCCTCGCTATTGTGACCGGGGCCAACACTAGCCCCAAATTACAATGACCCGACTACGCCACCCAGAGGGACAAAAAAGGGGGGGAAACCCCACCTTACAGTTCTAGAACAGTTTCCCAAGTTCGTTTACAACAGAAGAGAGCAGAGACCCAATTCTCAAGTTCAGTACTTTTATTAATCTGTAGTGGAATAATAAGCTGGGGAAGAAAGCCAATTAGTAAAAATATATTTTATTACTTATCCAATAAATAGTTAATGATGAGCACTACTGATATCGTATCAATCACATCCAATAAATACAGTCTAGAAAACTGGATATAATCTAAATGTACTCTAATTACTACCAGTATGGAGAGAGCATCAGGTGAGCCACTGGAAAGTGAAGGAGAACCTCAAAACACCACTCACCTGTGCAAAAAGAGAATATTCACACACACACACAAACACACTGTTATTCACACTCACAGCAAGCAAATAGTGCAGGCACGCAATTATGGGTGAATACCAGAAAACCTCGCTAAGCATGCAGTGGTTGAACGAGGAGAGGAGGAAAGAGGGTAGACACCATCCGTGGGCCTGATGTGTACTTTCTCCAGCAAACAGGGCTAGGCTATGAGGGGGAAACTGGATGGTTAATTGGGGTTTGTTTAGAGGGATTGAACGAACACAGTTGGTTTAACAAACAAGACAGAAAACAGTACTTTGATCCAAAACAAGCCAAAAACACGGACATACATGCAGACGCGACGGCTCAAGCCAAGCAGACACTGACCCGTAGCCTAAACCAGCGACAGCGTGTTAAGCAGGCATGCAGACAAGTTACATAAATCACAGAAACAAAATACATATGGCAAAACAGCAGTGCCATTAACGGGAGTTCTTCCTAAAAGCAAACGGAGCCAATATTAACATCAAACATTTCAATAAACAGCGTGGAGCAGGCGTTCAGTGCATTCCATAACAATGGGTGGATATTACCTTGCACCAAGTCTAAGAAAGCTCGTCTTTCAATCGGTCATCTCCGCATCAAGCCGTCCTGTTAACGATCGGCAAATTAAAATACTAAAACCATCAACAACACAACTAAACACTGCGTACATGTAAGGTGAAACGCACCTGATCAAGGCAACCAAGGTTTACAACAGGAGGAAGTGGCGAGATATTTGCCTGAGGTTCAGTGCCGGCAATAGGAACCTATTACATAGATGCATGAAACATTAGAGTCTGCTACATAAAGACACATCATATAGATAAAACCCACGCTTACCTGCCAACAACCAGGGATCTAGAGGGGTGATACACTCCAACCAGTCAGACCGCAAGGGAAGCCGACAATGGCTGCTATTTAAAGCCGATCTCCAATACGGAAATGGATTACGTGGTTTACGCAGCACTACGTGATCTAGTTGGGGGCGTAGCCCCCGGCTACACTAATTTGAGAGAGAGTTCGGTTACTCCCGCTAACAGGAATCTCAGCTGAGTTGCTGGGGTAACATGCTTCTGAACTAACCTGGTTGGTGGCAGGCTAACTGCCGAGCTAAATTAATATGTGTTGCAAAAAAAAAAACACCAGTCGGAAAACGAGTCCCAAACCGTTGGTTCCATCAACCTGTGCTTTCGTCACCTGTAGCCTACAACTTAAAAAATAGAAGGAGAAACTTGTTTCCGACAGTGTTGCAAGCATTGATTAAGGCTACCTATTCGCTAGTTTCAAAGAATTTCTGAAAATTATGCAACTTACATTGTTTGAACTTGATCTGTGTGTGTGGTCCAAGGACTCTTGCAGCTCTCCATAAAATACATCTTTCGTGGTGTCATGCACAGCGTGACAGGATATAAACCGCAGTATGTTTTGCGTGTTCTCGGGTTCGGTTCCCATGCGATGAATTTACATAGGCTATGTTAACACATTAATATTGCCATGTTTAGTTATACCCTTTAATGAAAGGCATCACTATTGATAAAGGGTCATGTACAGTAGCTTGTTGTCAATGGGCTATACGATGCAAGGCAAGCCAGCCTATAGCCTAATTCTGTAAAGGCTATAATAATTAAAACCGCTTCATATAGTCTATTGATTAGGCCTATAGTTCGGATATCAAACCAACTGTATTACACAAATTAAATATGAAATGACATATTGAAAGCCAATATTGCATTTCAGATAATTATATTTCACAAACACTTTGGCAGAACTGTATGCTTATGGGAGACAATAGGCTAGGTTTTCTCCCAATACTCCCAGGACAATAGGCTACTAATTTATTTTATGACCACCGAAAA
This sequence comes from Sardina pilchardus, assembly GCF_963854185.1. Taxonomy (NCBI): domain Eukaryota; kingdom Metazoa; phylum Chordata; class Actinopteri; order Clupeiformes; family Clupeidae; genus Sardina; species Sardina pilchardus. The sequence goes on along the minus strand of NC_085010.1, from coordinate 6,829,949 downwards.
AATATTTCAGAGTGAACCCTTTTAATTTAAAAACGTAGGTTATCTTTATTGTTGAATAGCCTATGCCAAAGTTGTTTTGATTTTAAATAGCCTGCTTATTCACTCGTTTTGTTCAGAGTTAAGACAATCAAAGTCACAATTCAAAACATCATAATTAGGCTGTTTAGCGATTTACAGTAGCCTTGCCAACGATTTCGTTATTATCCTTTTCTGTAGGCAACTATCTATTTTTTTCACTCGGTGTTCAATTTGATTACTTCCAATGAAAATCCTGTAGATGGCGCTTGTAAATCGAACTGAAATCATCTAGTTTGCCTTAATTTTACGACATTATATCCTCTTTTCGTCAATCTATTGTTTCGGTCTACTTTTCTACCTCGTGCAAAAGCAGACATGAAGCTGATTTAAGCCTCGTTTGAATAAATGAGGCCAAGATGCAGGTAACATAAGTTAATGGAACGGCTTCAGCCCCAAGTAAAAGTTGGCGCTAGTTCAAGCCAGGTTATTTCTCTTAAGCGCCGCCTTTATTAGAATGATGGAATACCCCCCTGGGGCCTGTACCACGAAGGGAGCTCAACCTTCCCAGATGTAACCCAGGGTTACTTTGCTAAACCGGGGTTGACAAAACCTGGCTATCTTCATTGGTGTTAATCGGTACTACGACGCTGAGTAAGAAGTTGATTTGTTGAACTGGGGTTAACCTCATCGGAGTTGATGCACGTTCACATAAAATGGGCGAGTTGCAGTGCAAATCACCACTTTAAATGATGACGTGGTCACGTTATTTTACGGTTAAGGAATGCGCAATGATTATAAAAAGTTGCGAGGAATTAAAACCCACTCTACTACACATCAAATACGTCGGCAGCAAACAAAGCAAGACAAGGCTGTTGGCAACATATTGCAGATCGGATATATGAAAGTAAAGTTTTATTTCATGTTCCTTAAATAGCCTATGTGTTACGGAGGATTAATAGCTAAGCTTGCGGAATGTCTGAAATGTGTTGAAATAAATACATTTTGAGATCATAAGAGTCCTACAGATGCAACACAATTCATGCCATGTAGATTAATAAGGATAATTTAATGTTTAGCTCCATTGACTGATTTAGTGTATTCCTATCCTGTGAACATTTTAGATGCAACGGCAGTGCCGCTGGCAGCAGGTGAAAATGAAACTCAAAACACATTCAGGTTTATAGGCCTTGTTATAGCTTGTATTATTATTTCTTAATTATGAAAATATGTTATAGGCCTATTGCCTATGCTTAGCCTCCACTTTGCCTCGATCAGCTGACAAATGCAACGAATTCCCTCAGCTGAGAATGTAGGCTATGTCTTTCATAGAGAATATTCTATAAATGGAGAAAGATTCTGGCGGTCTTTAAAAACCCTCGCCTTGCGAAGAGAGCCGCTTAGGTAACCTACGTCGACAGATCTCCCAGGTAACCTACGTCGACATTGTGGGGTGGTACTTCGCCTATAAAGGGTGTGGTTAACCGCAAACCTTGGGTTAATCAAGAACATAACCTGCTCGGAGCAGGTTTGAGATGCAGCGTAAATTGCATGGCAGCATACCTTGGTTGAAACCTATTCACCTTTCGTAGTACGGGTTAACCGGGAAGTTACGCCACACGTGATCAACTTACTCTCGAAGTTACCCAGCTAAGCCAGTAACCCCGCTTCGTAGTACAGGCCCCTGCACTAGGCTTTAACTGTGTTGCGCTGATAACGATGGTAAACAGAAGTGTTCAAGTTGCATTTGGTGTAAAGGTGGATAACCCTATTAAAAGAGGCAGCGTTGATTGTACATACAAAAATTATGGCTTCATCTTCCATGGCTGCCTCATTGTGATTTCTTTTTAGCTGTTCAAGCCACTCCCCCTTCCTCATGTCCAGAGCCGCCAGCCTCTTCTTCAAACGAGCCTTCTTGGGCTGCTCTGCCCCACAGGCCTTGCAGATTTTAGTGGCACACGGCATGACCTGGGGGCAGTTGGGGCACGTTTTTTTGTTGGAACCCATGTTGTCTAAATAAAAAGAGTGAACAAAAGGAAAGTTATTTATGTACAATGTAGGCTACTCATAGAAACATTCTGAACCAACATCACATTATATGATTTAAAATCATGCTATATGCAAGGGACTCTGTGTACAACGCAGGCTTCTGATTTGCCACTGTCTCCAAGGAGCCAGCAGCCCCCAAAGCCACCACCTTCTGCCACCTGGCAGAGTGCGGACATTGGTCCACACGAAGGAATCGTGTGTGCTCCCTGGTCACTTTGCCACGATGTCCAGGAACACTCCTCGATGGTCACACAACACCTGGATGTTCAGGGCTGGATAGCCCTTGCGGCAGATGTAGGCCGGCTCGTTGTGACTTGGGCCCCTGATACGCACAAGGGTGCCATCGATGGCACCCATCACCCGAGGTATGCCAGCAATGGCATAAAATCCACCGCTGACATGGGTGATGTCCTCTGGCGCAGATGGGAAGGTCATCCTGTCAGGGACCTGCAGGAGGACCTGGGTGACCGCGTTCACAGCCCTACTGACGGATGCCTTGCTCAGCCCAAGGCCATCCCCCAACACCTCCAAAAAACTCCCCGTAGCGTAAAAACGCAGTGCCGCCAGGAGTTGGACCCTCGTGGACAAGGCGAAGTTGCGCCTGGTGGCCCTCTCCAGGTGTCGCTGGGTGAAGGTCCCCGACTCTGCAATTTGACCTCTACTCAGACGATACTTTCTGAGGATTGCGTCATCTGAAAGAACGTCCAGGGGGCTGAATGTTGTGCGAATGTAGACTATGTAGATTCACATAGACTACCTCACTTCTACGCTTCTACGGCGACGCTGGTTTAGCTCCACAATCCTTTGTAAAGAAGCCATTGTGTCTAAGGGACTCACATGTTGCCACATCTTTTATGGGTCACAGGAAATGGCCCATGCATTACTTTGAATTAATTCATTAATTGATTGGCAGTTGCCATTGGTCCACATCTGTGGGCTGCAAAGATAATGATCAATGTTCAATTATCCTTCATTTATTTCACACACCTGTTGGAAAAACCAAGGCATGAGTTCAAATGTGTTAGATGTCATGTGTATGTAAAGGCTGGCTTACTCCTCACTGCAGTTGCACCGTTCTGCTCACAATAAAAGTTACATGGGTGTGACAGACCATTGGATCAATCCAATTAACATGAAAAGAGAGAAAGCAGCTCTTGCTTGTAGGCGATTTAAGGGGCATCATACTGATGACGCTATTGCAGTTGAGCTTGACAATATACACTCAACATATGGGATAACGCACAATATCACAGCAAAAGTGACTGATAATGGGTCTAATTTTGTTAAAGCATTTAAGAGGTACCAGCCACTTGAGGAGAGTGATTCTGAAGACGGAGATGACGTGACATTTACAGACATGAATGAAGCTCTACATGCAACTGATGATGATGATGGAGATGTACATTGCATGTGATTATTCTTATCATTTCAGGCTATCAAAACCAGATTTGCTGATGTCCTGGGAAACGAAGAGACTATACTAGCTGCCGTAACTCTTCCAAAATTCAAACTTCGCTGGCTGCGGTCACATGAGTTGAAGGATAAGGTTAAGGCAAGTTTGCTGGCAGAGTGCCGGAAGATTGTCCTTGAAGAACCACAGCCAGGTACTAGCACATCTTCACATCACACAGATTCAGCCAAAGAGAGTGATTTCTTTTCTGACGATGAATACCTCCTTGCTTCAATGTCTCATAGAAGCTGCTGCAGCTCAATGAGATCGGCTCGAACCATAGACTGTCGCTATACCTTAAAATGTGCGGGTTCAAGCCGCGTCATCCCTTTTACATTTATGCTGATTATTTGTTTGAAATTGCGCAGAAACATTATCAATAGCTTAGGCTATCAAAATGATATAGCCTATTCTGTTGTATTATAACTGCCAGCACGTAGACCTTTAAAATCAATTGTTTTTTCCTCTTAATACACTTACATCGTACATTTATGCTGTGTCGTCTTCTGAAATTAGCTGTGTGAAACAGGTGAAATACATTTCAGCAAACACCTATCATCTACAAGCAGCAGGTGTTTGCCGAAATGTATTTCACCTGTTTCACACAGCTAATTTCAGAAGACGACACAGCATAAATGTACGATGTAAGTGTATTAAGAGGAAAAAACAATTGATTTTAAAGGTCTACGTGCTGCCAGTTATGCGTGCGGAACTGTGGTACTGATACAAAACATGAAATTACTTTAAAAATATAACAATTAGACACAAATCCAAATGGCCTCATGTCAAAGACAACCTATTTGAGGAATACATGGAAGGTTAAATGAAAAAAAAAATTAAGAGGATACTGCAAGAAAACAACCTCTGGGGTCATTTTTGACCCCACTTATGCATCTAAGGGTTAAACGACACAAGTAAATTGCTCCCATTTATTCAAAGCCAATAAAAAAATATTTATGCCCAATGGCAAACGCAACAATGCGTAGAAAAATATGCAACTAAGTATGAACCTCAAGACACCGTCGGATGAAAAAAAAAAGTATATATTTAGCCTACTGCTACAACCAACAAAGTATTCAAAACAAAGGTGAACAAAACGACGGCCAAAAACAGGAAAGATAGGATGCCTTACCAGACGTAGAATGTAATACCAAAGGCAACTATACAATAACGACAAAATAAGCGGCAATTCAAACTACAAACAATTGCAACGAAGCGATATTCAAACAAAGTAATAGGCCAGTAATCGACGATCCCCCACTTATTACAATACGACTTGGACCTTGCAATAAATATGAGAGAAACCGGGCGTTCAGATCACAAAAGTAACAAGTTTAGGTAGGTTTAACAAACAAAGTACTGTATAACGCCGCTCAAAGTAATCTCTGTCAGACTCCGGGAGAACAGGGCTTTTATCATGCGCTTTTATAGAATTGCACCAATCGAGGAACGTCAGCGTCTGCTAGAACGGAGAAACAAAACAGAAGACAACCAGCAGGGGAAAACGGACGAACCTGCAGTGTTTGTCACACAGTCATTTGTATAAGGTGTAAATAATTGGAAACAAAACACACCCCTGGGGTGCTCCTGTGTTGGTGAATTGTAATGATGACGTGCATGAGTTAAAACGGACCTGCTGACTGCGTTTGGTCAAAAAGTCTATTATCCACAAAGTCATTTTAGGATTGACTTTGAAATGTAACAGTTTCCTTGCCATTAGATGTGGCTGAATGGTGTTGAAGGCACTGCTGATGTCAATAAACAAAATCTTGACCAGGCTTGTTCTAGATGTTCCAAGTATTTGTCACAGTCAGCAATGCATCTTCAACCCCTCTCCCCGACCTCTGGTAGAAGTTTTTTCTCAAAACATTTCATGACGGTGGATGTGAGGACGACTTGGCGCAAGTCATTAAAGGGATATTCCGCCATTTTTGGAAATACGCTCATTTTCCACCTCCCCTCGAGCAAAACAATCGATATTTACCTTGTTCCCGTTCATCCAGCCATTCTGTGAGTCTGGCGATACAACTTTTAGCTTCAGCCTAGCATAGATCACTGAATCGGATTAGACCATTAGCTTCTCGCCTGCTAGCTTCATGTTTAAAAGTGACTAAGATTTCTGATAATTTTCCCATTTAAAACGTGTCTCCTCTCAAGTTAGAAAGTGCAATAAGACCAACTGAAAATGAAACCTGGCGTTTTTCTAGGCTGATTTGACATGGAACTACACTCTCATCTGGCGTAATAATCAAGGCAACTTGCAAACATACCATAGGCGCAGTGATATCGTACGCAGCATCTGAAAATAGTCCCCATAGACATCAAGCAGTAGTAGTGCCAGTAGCTGCAAGTTGCCTTGATTATTACGCCAGATGAGAATGTAGTTCCATGTCAAATCAGCCTAGAAAAACGGCAGGGTTCATTTTCAGTTGGTCTTATTGCACTTTCTAACATGAGAGGACACACGTTTTAAATGGAAAAATTACCAGAAATATTAGTCACTTTTAAACATGAAGCTAGCAGGCGAGAAGCTAATGGTCTAATCCGATTCAATGATCTATGCTAGGCTGAAGCTAAAAGTTGTATCGCCAGACTCACAGAATGGCTGGATGAACGGGAACAAGGTAAATATCGATTGTTTTGCTCGAGGGAAGGTGGAAAATGAGCGTAATTCCACAAATGGCGGAATATCCCTTTAAGTTCCTCAGGTTTATTATGTTTTGGTACAGGCACTACAAGCGATTTTTTACACAGGTTAGGAACAGCACCAATGACAGCTGAAACAACCTATGGAAGGGCTGTGCTAACTGGTCTGCACACATCTTCAGTGCCTTGCTGCTAATACCATCTGGCCCAGAGGCTTTCTTCGGATTTACACGTCTGAAATAAGACTTAACATAATCAATGGAAATTTCAATGTTCGCCCCATTCATGCCTTTTAATTCCATGTTAATCTGATATTGTTCTGCTTTGAAATTGTTTGCGTCATCAGTCCCATCAGTCACTACGCTCCATTCCGTGCCCTCCAGACAATCCTGGATTGCCTCAGTGGCAGCTGCAGTCCAACATTTAACCTCCACCTTTCTGGCGCCAGAGCCGGGGCACCTAGGCAGGTAGCAGTTTGGCCATATTGTGGTCCGAGTTGCCCAAGCCGGGCAAAGCTTTGAAGTAGAAAGCATCCTGAATGTTTCCATTACAGTGATCAAGGCAAGCTTTATCGCGTGTGCGGCAGGTGGCAGGTTAAAGTCACCCATTATGATGTTAGCAGGAGCTTCTGCCTGAGATACAAGCTGTTGGATCTGGGTGGCCGCTGCCTGTATGTCCGCGAAGTGCGCAATATACGCCACAAAAAGTATAATCTGGTGTATCTCCCTGGGCAGATTATATTGCCTTAGACAGAGCGAAAGCAGTTCAAGGTCCTTTGTGCAGATTTGTGGGGTATACTATGAATCTCGATTAGTGGGTTAGCGAGGAATGTTGCGCTCAAAGCCAGGGTATGCTGTCATACGAAAGTGGATTTGTTTTAGCGTCGCTGTATCACCATGGTATCTTATGCTCGCAACCAAACTTGGTCGGGAGCAGGTTATGTGCTTAGTTATAGCAGAGAATGTCTAATAAATGGAGAACGACCACTCGCTGAATACTTCCGCATGGTACTGCAACTAGAGGGTGATCGCGAGCAAGTGGAGAATGACTGGAAGTGAAGTTTCTCCTAAAATCCACTTTTCTCTGGATATATTTTTTTGTGTAGAAATCTGAATATTGCATGTGAAAGGGGGGTCAAGGAAAATACACAAGGCTGAGTATTAGATTTTTTAAGTCCCTTAATTGCTCTAAAAAGCCTTTCAAACGTGTCAATGATGTCATTCATTAGCAGGGTGCTAGTGTGTTATGGGCAACAACGACCAAGCTTGTGAGAAACCAAAGGGCCATAAGAAATTGGTCATTCAACTTTCGACCTATAACCCATATTGAGCTTGCAGAAACTAAAATCCAATCGATTTATTTAATGATAATCAGGTGAAACAGACCAATTTAGCTGTCTAGCCCCATAGATCCCCATTGTTTGATCACTTGCTCGTGATCGCCCCTAGTGGAACTGCAACAGGAAATGCATGTACAATGCAGGTACAATGGAGTTTAAAGGAAGTGGACCGGCTCTCCATAAATGGGCTCTGGTTATAGCTCAAATCGTGAAAAATCACAGCCCTCTGACTAATCCTACTGACTAGTGACCAATCAATTATCTTGAAAAACGAAGTCATCTCACATGTGAAAATCTGTCATAGCATCTACTGGAGCAACTCCGCCTCTTCAAACATTTTGAAACTCGAAGGCGCTTTAACTATGTTGCGCATGCAGATATATCACTTTTATGGACATGCATAGCATACAACATCTGATGACCATCGATTTTTTGATGTTATAGGCTGGACACTAAAAAAGACCACCCTAGATTTTGCTACCGCTCATAAATGCGGAAGTAATCGTTTTTAAACCGAGGCGGTCTTGTGCATCTCCACGTTTCCCGATTGGTCAAAGTCACCCCAACCACGAGAATGCGCACAGATCTGAGCTGAAAGCCTAGTTTGATAAATTCATCAGTGAGTGAGTTTCGTAATACCACTCAACTCTGATAGCGACTTTCGTATTTAGCGATCCAGGTTATCCAAAGAAAGCCTGGTTATGTTCAGCAGGATTCGTAGTATACCCCACTGCTGTTTAGTTGTGATATGAGCAGGGTAGCAGTATTTCTTATTAATGAAAGCACACACGCCCCCACCTTATTTGTTCCCGGAGTTTGAGTTGCGATCCATCCTCACCAGTGAGAAGCCCTCTAGTTCAACTGAAGGGTCTGGGTCCGCCTCCAGCAGCCGCACGACTTCTGACAAAAACTGACAGAGTTCTGATGATTCATCATCGACAACGTTCATCAGGATAAAGCTGTGGATCATTTGGCCGTGTAGGGAGGCACTTTGGGAAAACTACGCCTATGCAGCTCTGTCAGCATTTTGGCAAAAAAAAGTGGCTGTCATAACTGATTGCTTTGAAATATTTATTGAAAAGCCATCAAACTTAAAAGCAAGCGCCGAAGCCTGGTCCTCACAGAAGCACCATGACACCATGAGATATTTGATTCGAATCACTCCACAGGGAACGGTTTCCTACATGTCCAATGCCTGGGGAGGAAGGGGGAGTGACACACACATCACAGAGAATTGTGGATTTTTGAGCAACATTTCACCGGGAGACGTATAGTTTTGGCAGATACACACTCTAAGAAGAGATGTGTCATTTTGACACATTTATGTGTGTGCTCAGGGACGACACATTTTGTGTCAATTTCAACACAGCAATTGTGTGGCTGGCTTTGTGAAAAACAGAGTTCAGCCATCTCAAAACAACAAACAGAGTGTGTATCTACAAAAATATGTAACTTTTTGTTTTTTGTTTGCTTGTTTATATTGTTTTTGTAGCTACACGAAATTAACACAAAATCGTGTCGTCCCTGAGCACACACATTTTGTGTCAAAATGACACATCTCTTCTTAGAGTGCAGTAGGGGCTTCGGCATTCGGGAGACAATTGGTTGCACGACAGTTTAAGTGAAATTGCCTGCACGACAACTGTAGTGAAATTGCCTGCCTTCACCAAAGGAAGTACATGAACATGAAGTACATGTAGAAAACTAGTCTGTGACATAGCATCAGTTAGATTTAATGTGGAGCGCGTGATGGTTGTGTGTGTGACAGACATTCAGTGCAGCATTCTGAATGGTCCCTTATCCCTTGACTTCCTTGTAATGCCTGAAAATGACACACTTCCTCTAATTGACAAAATTGCTCATGTATGTTGTATGTTGTGCATGCTCTAACTTCTCAGAGTCATTTGTAGATTTGGCACGAAACTGATTGTATTTATCTTGTAGCAGGAAGTGCTGTTAATAATTAATACACTCTTATGATTTGGGTTTGACAGTATGACATTCCTATCATATGATATATTTATTGTTTATCCACAAAATATAAATGCAATACATAATAAATAATTCATAGTGAAGCTGTCATTTATGTGTTCTTTTCCTTGTCTGACACAGAGAAAATAATTCTCCAACAAATTCTGGCGAGACCGTGTTTGAGAACTCACGGTGGGACTTCTCAGTAATTCCAGTCCAAAATGCCTCATCAAATAGAATATCCTCATGGTGCATGTCTTTTTATCCGTCCAGAAAACAACATGTGCAATTTAGCATTTGCATACTCCAAGCTGTGTTTGCGCATGGTAATAGTATGCATGTGTGTGGTCAAGCTTTGCATTTCCACCGCTTGTCATATTCATGCTGAACTTTGTTTTGTCCTGGCTTGCATCAGTTATGTTTTTGTGTCTGTTGCAGAAAGGACATTTTTATCACTACCACACGAGAGTACATTATTACGGGGGCTCTATGGTCAGAGAGGTAATGCATTCACAGGATGAAGACTAGACTGTGGAGGGATGTGCATTTTAGTCTGTAATGACACTTGGGCCCCTTCTCAACCTCTCTCCTCGATCCTTGGTCCTCCGGTTTATTCCCACTGATCTAAATAAAGATAGATGGGGCGGCAACAATGGGATAGTCTATCCAGTGTTCTTTATAGATCAGTGGGAACAAGCTGGAGGACCGAGGAAGGAAGGAAGGGAGGATAGATAAAAAAGACAAATGAGAAGCGCTCATGGAGTGAGCAAACATTAATTTTCTCGTATCTGACGCATGGTTTACAAATGCATTGCCCAGAGCCGTTTATTTGGCCCTACTGATGTCTACCAAATATGTCAGTGTGTAGCTCATAGGCTAGCCAGTCATATCAATTAGCCAATTCCAGATGACATGTATGTAGAGTGTTTTAAATCTTCAAAATAACATTTCATAAATGAACCATACATGTTTCAGTACTGATAGGTGTGTAGATTTGAACAAAAGCTGGTTTGGTTCTTAACTAAAATACGAGCTTCGGTGTGTTGCTTGGCCATCGTTATTGTCTTGCTGAGAGTGTGTGTGAGTGAGCAGTCAGTTCAGTTCTCTCCCAATGCTACAGCTCTCCAGCACTGCTGAGGCCTTCAGGACAGTTATGACAGCAGGACATGGGCCACCATGTGTGTGTGTGTGTGTGTGTGTGTGTGTGAATAGTGCCACCATGATTCCACTCGTATAAGTGTGTGTGTGTGTGTGTGTGTGTGTGTGTGTGTGTGTGTGTGTGTGTGTGTGAATAGTGCCACCATGATTCCACTCATATGAATCGTGTCAAATCCCCACATTTCAACAGGGCTGCTCACAAAATATCGAAGAGCAACACATTCATGGGACCAGAAAATGGTAATGGATCTGTGTGTGTGTGTGTGTGTGTGTGTGTGTGTGTGTGTGTGTGTGTGTGTGTGTGTGTGTGTGTGTGTGTGTGTGTGTGTGTGATTGTGTGTGTGTGACCTGTGGGTCATTGGGAAAGCAGTGCCACCCGTGTCTGTGTGGAAATTGCATTAGGCCGAGGCGGAGCCTCCTGGTGCATTGTGGGACTTTTTTCTCCCTCGCCAGGATGACTGCCCGCAACGCGTGTCATTACGGCCCGGCCCACCCACACACCACGCTGACACAGCACACTATCACGGTGTGTGTGTGTGTGCAGAGTGTGTGCACACACACACACGTACACAACATGTACACAACACACACAGTGTTAGTGTGGTGTCCCAGCGTGGTGTGTCGGTGGATTGAGCCGTACGCAGACATACCTGTGTACACTGTGTGTGTTGTGTGTGTGTGTGTGTGTGTGTGTGTGTGTGTGTGTGTGTGTTCATATGTGTGTACAGCTCGAGCCACCAACACACCATGCTGAGACGGCACACTGTCACTGTGTGAGTCTGTGTGTGTGTGTGTGTGTGTGTGTGTGTGCGAGCCACCAACACACCATGCTGAAACATTATCAATGCAACTGCTGATGATCCACTCTACACCCTGCCGGCTGTCTGGGCTTTGGTGTGTGTGTAGGTGTGTGTGAATAAGCATGTGCATGTGTGTGTATATTTCTGTGTATGAGCTTGTGTGTCTATGTCTCTGTGTGTGCTAGTGTCTGTATGTACTGTACTGTATGTGTGTCTCTGTGTGTTGTTAGTGTGTGTGTGTGTGTGTGAATAGTTAAGGGGAATCAGGTGGCACCACTGCTGTGTCCTGACCCAAATCCCAAACACAGACTTTAGTCAAGCCACCACTTCTCCCCCACCTCTCTCTCTCACACACACACACACACACACACACACATATACATACACACACTCAAAATACAAACACACACATATACACACACACAGGCCCAAAATAAACCATGGTCCACAGCTTGACCCGTTCCAGAGCAAGTCTCTTATCCATAGCTGAGGGCTGAATGATGTCACTGTAGGAGAACTCAAGAGAGCAGGAAGTGTGTGTGCCTGCCCTACTAACGGGCAGTGGACTTGACTAATGGGTCAGATTTATTTGCACACTGGTCTATATAGTATGTTGCATTACCTTTTCATATGTGATGCAGTACCTTTTGAGACGTCCAGAGCTTTGCACTACTAACCGTGCTGTTGGAATGTCTATCAGCAATATTGAGTTAAAGCTGCATTGTCCCTCGTAGACAACTGCTTTTTATGCATGGCACTTTGTGTGTGTGTGTGTGTGTGTGTGTGTGTGTGTGTATGTGATGCACCTGCAGAGTGTGCAAGTGCATCCCCATGCCAGAATCAGAAGATTGAAAAGGGTTACGAGGAGGCCATTGTGTGTGTGTGTGTGTGTGTGTGTGTGTGTGTGTGCTTGTGTGTGTGTGTGTGCGTGTGTGTGTGTGTGTGTGACAAAGGGTCAGAAGAGGCCAGTGTCCATCACTGGTGGCTTGCCAAGCCCTTTGAAGCAGAACCGTCCCAAAATCCTGCTTATGCCAGAGATCATTACATCACCCTTCACATTCCAACGCCTCAGGGAGAGAGAGAGAGAGAGGGAGAGAGAGAGAGAGAGAGAGAGAGAAGTGGGGGAAATGAGACAAAAAGAGAGAGGAGGGCAAGGAGGCTGTAGAGAGAGATGGACAGATTGAGAGTAAGACTGACAGAGAGGAAAAAAAGAAAGTGAAAGTGAGAGAAAGAAAGTGAGATTGATGGCAAGACGGCTTAATGAAGCCATTTCTAGAGACAGGCAGGAATATGAAGACAGACAGACAGACAGGGCAACGGATAGGCAGACAGACAGAAAGGAAGCAGAAAGAAAGACAGACAGGTAGTAGATGTGGGATAGTAAAACCATCTTGTGAATTCACATTTTACTAATTTTATTCTAACTCTCTGATGTTTCATTTATTGTTTTGTTTTTGTGTTTGTATCATTATTACATTGCATGTAAATGCAATGTACTGTTATCCCTGTTCTTTTTATTATTATCGGGATAATTATTCTTCCTCCGACCAAAATCAACGATTTATAACGCTAAAACCACTTAACCGTTTGACGTCATTCAAGCACTCCTACAAAGATATTGTAACGGAGATTTGACGATTGTATTTTTGACATTTGTGAACTTCATACTTTTTGAGATATTTACGATAAAAGAGTTTAAAATTCCCATAGAGTTTACATTGAGATCCTTTGGCGGCAAAGACCTATTGTTACGTCAGTGCTCAGCTGTCAGTAATCAAGGATCTTTGATCCAAACTAAAGCCATGCCACCGCTGCAACCTGGATGTTTTGTCTACTCATTAAACTGTAGCTCTGCGTGCTGAGTACTAACAGCTATGAAAACATTCTACCATGCCATAGCGCTGTAAACCAGGACGTTATCGTCTTGTCTCCTGTTAGGCTACTCCTAACTTGATTTGTTTATATCGTTACAGTAACCGGTTTGCTCTCGGTAACGTTATCAACAGCTAAAGACAATCTAACCTAACGTCCACGTAAATCTAACACTGTATTTAGCTAACGACAACCAAACTTGCTCCAGGCTAGGTTTTTCGGTATCATTCACAAATTAAAAACCTTTGTTAACAGCTTGTACATTCCTATTAGGACAATCACACACCTGGAGACACTTCGAAGAACATACTAGCTCATCCTGTACAAATATCCTACTGTAAGCTAACGTTACATTTGCTAGATATCATACCTGTTGCTGCATCATAGTTGATTGGCGTTGTTTGAAATTGTATTCCGTATTCCAATGGTGTCTAAGTCTAGCCTACTTTTAACCTGCATTAGTGTAGATATGAAGGCTATATAAGCTATCCTACCAGTCGTTTCACTGTAGGCTACTAAAGTGTCAGCTCTTGCAACTCGTTTGAAGTTGCCAACTTCATTTCAGTCTTACATTCTAATAAATGAAGAGTTATTTTCCATAATAGCCTATATCCACAATTTTGATGCATTTTCACAAATCACTTTTTAAATGTGACTTTCCAAGTAATTTCAGTGGAAATGTAATTGGGTTATTTTTATCTACTCTTCTGTGTAGCCAGTTGTCTTTTTAACTATAGACCTAATAGGAATGTTTTACACAGTCAGCAACCTTTTTGCATTTACATGCAATGGTAATTCCTTCCATGGAATTACATTTTCTAGTTCTATTTGTTGTTGTTATTATTATTATTATCAATATAGAGCTAGACAGACAGATTGATACAAAAACATCCCAAAAAGAGAAAGTAGTAAACAGATGGCCATGGACAGAGAGAGAGAGAGAGAGAGAGAGAGAGAGAGAAAGAATGATAATGTTTTCCTGATCTCTCCCTGTTCTGTTGGGGTATTGCCTCCTCTGTGCTGCTAACAGGGAAGATGGGAGCGGTGCATGTATCCCATGAGGCCAGTGGGTAGAGACATATGGGAGGAGCAGAGGGACATATGGTGCAGACACACTTATCTCTGATCACCATAGCTGTCTGTACATGATCAATGAGGCGGCTAGCACCATGCCTCATGCCAAGGGGTCCTTACACACATTTACACAAAAAGATTTCATTTGATTAGTAATAAAAAAAAAACATTTTTATTCAAAGTACCTTATGGTACAGGTAAGCTATTACTGTAAAACCGTGTGTTCAAGCTGATAACTGGTAAGTGTTTTTGTTGGTCGTAAGGCTAGCAGATGTATGATTACATATTACATCATCTAAATTATATATAACTGCGAAGGTCTCTAATAGCCTGGCCCTACATGTCAAGGCCTAAACATAATCCTGTCTCCTACCTGACCTCCTTACTTCGCTTTCCTCTTCTCTTTTCTATATAAATAAATTACTTACTACTTACTTTCTTAATAATAACCATGTCACGCTGTATAAACAAAGCTGTCATGTTAATGATTTAATTGCCAAGAAAATGGTGTATAAGTGAATACATTGATTTAGGAGGAAAATGCTTATTTTTTCCGAGTAAAGTCATATGGAAAGGAGAATGATTAACTAGCATGTTTTTTTATTTTCTTGAATTTCCCCTTGGGGATCAATAAAGTATCTATCTATCTATCTATCTATGTTTCTTCTGCATCCAGTAGAGTTGTGTGTGTGTCGTTTTTTGGTGTTTGTGTGTGTCGTTATTAGTGTTTGTGTGCGTGTGTGTGGTGTGTGTGTTGTGTTATCTAACGGGGCATTTACAGTACATGGGTGATGTTATTATTATAATTTTAACCGCAGAATGTCCATAGACCTCCCTTAGGCCAATGACACTAATGTTTTGCATCTAATGTCACAAACTCTGTGTGTGTGTGTGTGTGTGTGTGAGTGTATGGGTGCACCCACTGGCCAGAGTGTTATGGACCTCTTGGGTTTTTGCCAGACATGGTTGACCACTGAAATGGGTGGAAGTGATTAGAATGATTCATTAGCATAGAAGTTTAGAAGAGGGCCTCTGGGGTGAGTTGGTTGTTTGTGTGTGTGTGTGTGTGTGTGTGTGTGTGTGTGAGAGAGAGAGAGTGTTCAGGGAAGTTGAGAATGTGTGTGAGAAAGTGTATGAGTGGGTTGGGCTCTTATCATAATCTGAAGCTGTGTTCATGCATGCATGTGTTTGTGTGTGTGTGTGTGTGTGTGTGTTTGTTTATGAGGAAGGACTTAAGGGGTGAGTTCTAAAGTTACTAATGAGAATTACTACTGATTTTCACACACACAGACACACACACACACACACACACACCAGCACACGCACGCACGCACACACACCCCAAACAGACTCCCTAAGGCTCCTGCACTGATGTGATGGAAAGTTGTGTTTTTTCTCTTCCCCGCCCTCTCCAAAAAGCTGTGTCCATATCCTCTGGTGAACAGCCGAGATTAATAGCATAGTTAGGAGTCAGAAGTGTTGACGGAAGGTAATTAACCTTTTATATATGCAGGCTGGAGTTTCAAAAGAAGGCGGCCAAACAGCCTTTAAGGAAGCGAGGGAAACACATTTCTCAAGTGCATGTACACAGACAGGCAACTAGAATAAATTTGCATAGGAGATGATACCTGGAAGACATCGCCGTGGTGTCATCATATTTATTATTTCATTACTTTATCGCAGGTCATTAGCCAAG